>NC_143587.1:70752451-71055481 GCF_048544385.1 Mastigoproctus giganteus | reverse complement strand
GTTTTCGCTGTATCGAGGGACAGTACTCTGTCAAGATAACAGATTTAAAAGTGTGTGGATCATGTGTTGTGTAATATGTTGTACCCCTTGCTCTTCTGGTCTATTGACCCTCGGGCCCCTGATGGGACCCAGCGTTGTCCGTACTATGCCATTGAGGAGGCTGGCCAGGTGTACCTTGTAATTTATTGTACTCTAGCAGGTCACGTCGCGTAATCACCTGGGATATCTGCGGCTGGGTCCTAAAAAATTGTTAATCTCGGTGGTATTATTGCAAGATCACTATTAAGAGACAGTATATGGGGTTTGTTCGCTGAAATGATTGGCGGTTGTACGCAAAGATTACAAGTTCTAGAGGCCTAACGGGGCGAGCAATAATTTTGGTGTTAATTCAAATTTGGATGTGTGGGGCTTTCGCGGTGTCAAGAGAAGGATAGGGAAACTGAAGGCTGGGGAAAGAAAGATTAGTAAGGGGCCAATAGGGTAGATGGTCCCTGCAATCAGTGGCGCATACCGATGCTCCACCAGAGGGAAAGAGGAGGTGGCAGGAGGGGGAGAAGACAGCGAGCCGTTCCCCCTCCCCCCGCCAAAGAATAGGAGTGAAAGCAGACTGGTCAGGTTTCCAGCCCAGATCGCCATATGGCTAGGTGGCAGCAATGTGCTGCAGTCTTGCAGCACTTTTGATTCTTGTTGTCTTGATCAAGTTGTCAAATGCCTGTGCTGGATGAGGTTGTCACAGTATGATTTTTTTTTTAGTTGATCACATCCAGATCACGTTCATGTGTTGAATGAGATATTGTCACGTCAGGTGGATACCTGTGGGTTGTCTTAGAGATTGTCACTTCAGGCAGACTCGATTGTGATGTTTAATTCCTTGGTTGTTTCACTCTGGTCATGTCCAGTTCATCATCTGGGTAGGTTTCCGTAGTTGTGTAGACTCTCTGCTGTTGTGCACGACATGGTTGTTTACTGCAGTGGCTGAAGCTGTGGGAGCGTCCTTCTTCTTGTGAAGAGGTCCTGGACCAGCTGCGCGAACGCCTTGTATCTGTCGACTTCAGTTATGGCGAGGTCTTCTTGATTACGAAGGTTAAGATGTGTTCTAGTTATGAACCTGCAGTAGAGGTCCTCATATAGTGGGCAACTGTACATTAGATGCTCCCACGTTCCACGTTCACCAAAGAGGCAAAACGGCGTATCACTCAGTCCAAATCCTTGTAGTTTGTCTCTAATGGCCCCGTGTTCCGTCAACAGGTAGGTGGTGTAGAGTCCTGGTGAGAGCCAAGGTGGATAATCCGGATATACCAGCCGTTTGTTGGGTAGAAATTTTCTAGTTATTGCACCTTTGCAGGAGGTCTCCCAGCGGGCCTGCCAAGTTTGTTGGAGGGCGGAGAGGCGGTTCCTTTCTACTTTGGAATCATTTAACATTTCTATGGTGTAGTTGAAGCATGTTGCCGTTCTGCTTTGGGTCATGCTGAACCATGTTCAGCTGGTAGCCCATGCTGAATAATCTCCAGGTCCAGAGGGAGGGATCTGGTTAGGGCCTGGAGTGCGTGGGTACTTATAGTGTTACATGTTCTCGAGATGGTCATGAGTATATGCCGCTGCCTAGCCTCCAGTTTTTTTCGGTCCACTGCAGTGGTCACCTTGCGATACCATATTCCAGCAGCATATGTAATCGCTGGCAGGAAAATAGCTTTATAATAGAGGCAGAGGATTTTTCCCCTCAAACCCCATTCCTTGCGTGTGATTCGCACTAAAAGCGCAGAATATCCTCTAATTTTCTCCCGTAAATGCACTGTATGTGGTGTAAAGCTCAGGTTCTTGCCTAGTACGACTCCAAGGTGCTTTAATTCGTTGGTAAGCTTAACTGTGTTACCTTGTATCTTGATTTTAGGGGGTCGTCTGGTATCTAGGATTACTTTTAATAATATAGATCTTGTGTTCGAGGAAGAGATCTTCAAGTTATTGCTATTAGCCCAGCCCTCTAGAGTTTCTATTGCTTTGTCTGTGTTTGCGGTGTTCTCCAGTTGCATCCTATTCTCCCCCCCCCCAAGAAACATCAGAACCAAATCATCTGCGTAGGCTAGGGGAACGACGTCGCCGTGTTCCAGGTTCAAAAAGCCTTCTAAAACCAGGTTCCATAGGAGCGGACCCAGGATTGAGCCATGTCGGCATCCTCTGAATACTTCTCTTGTTTCTGAAGAATACGGTGCTCTGACTGTAACGAACCTATTCAACAGGTAGGATTTTATCGTGTGATACAGATTTTACGGTAGGTTGGCTTCCGGAGTCGGACCAGGAGGCTTGGTCACCATAAAATGTCAAAAGCCCCGGCAAAGTTCATTGCTATGACCATAAAGTACACTGGGGTGCAAAATTTAAGGATCAGTCAGGTTTTCACCTGTAGCTTCTCATAGCAGTGGCCTGGTTTTCGGAAAAGCATAAAAAAGGTGCCTCGTGAGGTACAGAAATGATGAAGGAAACAACACCGACACAACAACGGAAACAAAACGATACAGAGGGACTTTATTCAAAAATGGCAACACTGGCTGCCATGATACAGATGCATCACTGCCAAAGATGGAACAAAGGGAACAGATGTTCCTCAGTAGAAAATATGGCCACCCTTAATGTCGATGCAGGCCTTGCCTGTCCATACTTAGAACAATGTTGATAAGTCCTTGCGGTAACATCGTCCATTCCTCTGTCAGCGCCATCTTCAGCTGGTGATCATTTTCTGGTGAGTGTGGACATGCCGCTAGGCATCTCCCCAGAGCGTCCCATATGTGTTCGATGGGATTTAGATCGAACCGAACGGGCAGTCCAATCCATACAAACAATGTCCTCACTTTCCAAAAACATATCACAGCTGCAGTGCGATGGGATGTGGCGTTATCGTCCATAAACACGAACTCGGGGCCAACGGCACCTCGGAACAGACGCACGTGGGGAAGGATTACCACAGTACAGTAGCATGCACCGGTTACAGTACCGCCTTCCAGTATCTGGAGTTATGTCCGTCCATCCAAGATAACGCCTCCAAAGATGAAAACACCTCGACCCCAATATCGATCCCTTTCAGTGATGTGTGCGGGGTAATACCGTGTGCCATCCTCTCGCTAGATTAGCTGATGTCCAGAATCGCTGCTGAGACTGAATCTACTCCCATCAGTAAAGAATACCTTAGTTTCATCATTAATATTTTCCAGGACATCCAGGGATGAGCATCCCTTCCTAAATCCATATTCTGTTTCTTAATAGTTGCTCAGGACTGATAAGAGTGCTATGGTCTGCACAACCCCGGAAGGTCCGTTTTCTGTTGGGACCTTTGGGGATAAGGCACAAGTTTGCAGTTTTCTAGGCCTGGAGCAACAGGCCTTCTTTGAGGCAGTGGTTGTGCAGGTTAAGAAGCACCGCTGGAATGGTTTCGACAGCTTTCTTGACAATCTCTGGCTCCAAAAGATCAAAGCCAGGTGACTTCTTGTTTCTAGTCCTCATGGCAGCTGTTCCCAATTCAAGTTTGGTGAAAGGTTCTTCTGTTGCAATCGTGCAGTAGGTTTCATTGTCCGCACAGGGAGTTATCTGCTCTGGGGCAATGGGGACAATATGGTCTTGAAACATCGTATCCATGATGTTAGTAATTGTTTCCTGCCAGGTTCGAGTGTCAGTACCCTACCGTGTCCTCGTCATTGGTATGGTGCCTCCCCTGGGGGGTTTGTTTGTGGTTACTCTGTATACCACACACCAGGGGTTATCATTCCCAGTGGTAGAAACAAGGTGTTCCCAACTGCCCATCTTACGTTGGCGCATGGTTGCACAGTTCTGTCTTAGTGCCTCCACTTCCGCTGCTGGCCGGGAACGCCTTGCCTTCTGGAAGAGTTTCCCTCTCCTGTGCACATCCTGCCTAAGGCTCTCTAGCTTTGAAGTCCACCAGGGTACAGCCCTGTGGTTGGGTTTTTCTTTTTAATAGAGGTGTTGGTGGCTTCAGTGATGATACGACCGACCGTCATCTGGTGCTGATCCGGTCTGAGTCTAATGATGTTCAGAGATTAGGCTGCTGTGGTCAGAGTGGCTTGGAAGAGTGGCCAATCCGCCGTCTCTATGACATATCTTGGCTGTACCTGCCTCACTGTTTGGGGTCGGCTAAGACAGAGTTGGAGCTCAAACATATTGGAGGTTATACTGTTTCGAACCTCTCCAAAGGTCCGAACAGCCTCATAGAAGCAAGTCAGCGACAAGAACACCTGCCACCAAATGCTGAGGGACATATGAAGATTAAAGTGAGGATTACCTCCAGGAAGATCAAAGCCGATATTCGAAGGCCACCAGAGATCCAACAAGGACATACAAAATTTGTACATCAAGACTTCTATGATGTGCGCTATTTTCTACCAAAACGCTAGAAGCCTGAGAAATAAGCTTCAGAGAATGGAAATTCTTCTCCTATCAAGGTTGTATGGCATGATTTGCATTACAGAGACTTTGCATTACAAATCCAGTAACTCCCCTAACTATGAAGCAATCCTCGTTACGTTAAGATACAACTTCGTGACGTTTGACCTCTGTGTGGTGTACATACCTCCAACGCCTTCCCCGCAAATCATCCTGGAAGTTTCCAACTGGATAATCAATCAGCTGCATCCCACAGCTTCTCATGTAGTTTGTGGTGATTTCAATTTACCTCCTCAGCTATCTAATATGAAAAAGGATCTTCTGGCACACTTGAGATGTGCTGATCTACAACTTATTAATGAAGCTCCAACCAGGGGGAATAACCTCTTAGATCTAGTTCTAGCCTCTATCCCTTGCACCCTTGATTACATTGCAGAAACGTCATTCGACTCTGATCATGTCCCAATACATGTGACTGTATATCTGCCAGCCCCCAAATTAGAAACCAGAAGGACAACAAAAAAGGTTGACATCACTAGCCCCAACTTACTTGACGTAGATAAGTGCATCAGAGCCGCCTCTCTCATTCCCTGGGTGGCCTTAGAGACTTGTGACCCAGAAATAGCTGTGAACATTCTCACAAACTGGATCAACACGGTTGCCAAATATGCCGCCTCTAAAAAAATCACAATCAGTCCATATACAAGACTTTGGTGGAATTCAGAACTCAAAATGAGTTTCCAGCTGAAGCAACAGCTCCATCGCACATGGAAACAGTCGCAAAATGTCAATGATCGCATCGTTTATTCTAGGGCACGGGCTCAATTTAATCGCATGAAATCTGAGGCAATCAAATTATACGTTAACCGAGATCTGGCTAAAGGAAAAATTCCATACAAGAAAGTGAACCATCATTTTCCTCTGCAACTTGATCCTGAATTGTGGCTCGATTTCGTCACAAGATTTAATCGTAATCCCATGCCAAACTCAGATCTGGCTCTACTAACAGAGCCCACCCAGCAAGAAGTGTTGAACACCATTCAGATCACAAAACAACAGCTGATCGTCGCCATCAATTCTCTACCTGCCTCGTCAACCACTGGTGATGATGGAGTTCCCCAATTCATGCTCAAATGCCTAAGTCCGTACATTATTCAGCCACTTTTAATTATCTTCAACCAGTTACTCTCGAACCAGATTTTCCCACAGCAATGGGAAAACTATCTTATCAAACCTTTAGCCAAAGTTCAGTCGCCATCGAAACCTAAACATTTTCGACCCATCTCCAACTCCTCCAGCCTGCTGAAGCTCCTGGAGAAGACCTTACTCCCGATCCTCACCAAGCAGATCATGCCCAGTAATCCAGCCCAAATTCACTATTCCCTTCCAAACAGATCAACGATCACAAATCTGCTAGCCACAACGAATACTATCTTGTCAGCATTCGAGAAAAGGCACGAACTAGCTGTTACTTACTTAGACATTGAGGTTGCATTTGATGCCGTCCAAGTAAACCAACTACTCACTCTCCTGGAATGCCACTTCCAGATCACAGGGAACATATTATGCTTTCTCTCCTCTCTTCTGAATAACAGAGTTATAAAGCTTCAGACAGGAGATCGCACCCTTACTAGATCCGTCACCGCAGGAGTCCCACAAGGAGGGGTCCTTTCCGGCCTTCTGTTCTCATCTATTATCTTCCCACTGGTTGCACATTCTCGATGTCTACTGAGCTATGCAGATGATATCAAGATACTTACTCCCATCATTCCTGGTCAAGACCTTGATCTGGTAAAAACGGAAATTAACAACACTCTCACTGCAGTCACATCTTACCTCTGCCAGTTCGGGCTCAAGATCAATCCTGCTAAGTCCGAATTCATGGTGTATTCATTGAAGCAACCTCCTTCTTCTCTCCAGCCTTCGGTCGGCAACACCCTCATCCCAATTGCATCCAGCCATCGTGATCTGGGCGTTGTATTCGACTCCAAACTTCGATTCAACGCCCACATAGACATGCTCCTCACACGTGCTTCAAGACTCCGGTGGATAGCAAAACAGCATCTCCTTCATATCAGAGATAAAAAGACAACCGTGAGGTACATAAGAGCAATCATCTTTCCACCTTTACTCTATGCTGCTGAAATTTGGGCGTCAGCGGCACCATCAATAAAGAAACCACTCTTTGCCACAGAATTCTGGCTCCTAAAGTGGGCCAACAGGAAGCACAACCTTCCAGTTCTGATTCATACCACGCAGCTCGCCAACTCTCTCGGGATTCCACGGCTTCCCACCTTAGTCGAAGACCAACGCCTCCTAGCAACAGTCAAGATGATAACAGGCATAATCGCAACACCTTCATTCTGGGATACCTGTGGCTGGAGGATCCCCCCTGCTGCCCTTAGGGCCAATCCCGAGCTCTACTCGCATTCAGCGCGACTCCATCTCTCGGACAGGTTCCTCCCTCAGCAGATGTTCAAGCAAACCCAGGCACTTGACGCCGACCTGAACAAATTCGCTGTTGACCGGACTTACAGGAAAAAAATTATGTCTAGTAGGACTAATAAGCATTGACATGTGTACCTTACATCTGTTCCTGTCTGATTGAGCTGGTGCTCTTATCTCGATGTTAAGTCAGCTCAATCAGACCTAACTCTCGTAAGGAGTTCTCTCCTTTGTATAAAATATGTTTTCTTTTGTAAAATTAACTGTTTTTGTAAATTAATTGTTCTATTTTCCCGGAAGTTTCGGGAGGTTGTAAAAATGTAAACCCCTGGCTTTTTGGCCGTGAAGGGCATTAAAGATTATCTCTCTCTCTCTCTCTCTCTCTCTCTCTCTCTCACTTGGCCCTCCCCTAATGAAGAGGACTTCGCCTTCTCTCAACCTGCTTGTTTCTCTGGCATTTTTGCCTCAAGAGAGCGGAGTTCTGAAGGCGGTGTAGGCATTCTCTTCAACACAGAAATTCACACTGATTAGTTCAGCCACTTTCAAGACATAACCGTTTCAGGCTGCAAGAGTCTCACTCAGTGTCCAAGACAACAGATTTGATGTGTGCACAGTCTATATCCCCCCACTCTTAGTTAAGAACACTATACAAGAATGCTCTAACTGGATCATTAATCAATGCCACCCCAAAGCAACCTTACTTGTGTATGGAGATTTCAATATTAGCTCAGACCAACACAGTCTTTGCAGATTGTTATCCTCTAATCAGTCTGCAGTAGCACTGACCCTCCAGAACTTTGCCCTACTAGAGGCACTAACCTGTTAGACCTAACCTTTGCAACAGCACCCTCAAATTAGACAGCCGGCCTGAAACAGCCTTCATGTCAGACCACTTACCAGTAGCCCTCTGTCTCCTAATTGCATCCAAGTCACCATGGCAACATGAGATACCAGTTAGGAAAACTGTGATTAGTCCTTCACTCCTCGATCCACAGAAATGCTGCTTTGCTGCATCCATCTTTCCTTGCGATGCCCTAAACCAATGTCATCCATAGCTCGGGCTGCACTTTCTTACCTGCTGGCTGAATTCCATTGCTCTATCTGCAGCGTCAAATACAGTGTCAATTTCTCGCCTGAGCAAAGCGTGGTAGAACCAACAGCTCAGCCCCGAATTTCAGAATTAGTAAAGGCTTCATGCAAAATGGAAAGCCACATCAGACCCAATAGATAGGATAGCATACTCACGAACCCGTGCTCGGTTTAACAGAAATAAATCTAAAGCCAGGAAAGCCTACATTGGAAAAAAAACTTTGATAGGGAAGACACCGTTTAAGGCAGGACATGATGATTTCTCTCATCAAATTAATCCGATCGAATGGTTTGACTACATTACAAGATTTGTGATATTATAATATTTGTATTATTATAAATGTTGGTGGGATACTATTGATGGCTTATCCAAGCCATCAATAGTATTCCACCAACGTCATGTGCTGGATTTGATGGATCCCACAATTTATCCTTGAGAGCATAAGTGTTTTCATCACAGATGCGCTTCTAGGAATCTTAAATGAAATTCTCACAACTCAAAGTTTCCCAATATTCTGGAACCAATATATAGTTCGGATAATTCCAAAAACACGTGAAGCTACTTCAGTATCAGAGTTCAGGCCAATTATGAAAGCGTCATGCATCCTCAAAATTATGGAGAAGTGCCCTTTTCCCATCTTAACGAACCAGGTTCTCCCACTATGCACTGAAACGCTGGTCCACCATCACCAACCTGCTGGTAACCAACATCACCAACCTGCTGGCAACCACTAACACCATTCTGGAGGCTCTACAAGACAGGGAGCTCTATAAGACAGATGGCAATTGTATATACAGCCTGCCTTCGACTGCATTGACGTCAAGCTCCTCCTTCAGCTATGTGAGGAGGGATACCAGATTAAAGGAAATATCCCTGAATTCTTAAAGTCACTTCTTTGAAGTCCACCAGGGTACAGCCCTGTGGTTGGGTTTTTCTTTTTAATAGAGGTGTTGGTGGCTTCAGTGATGAGACGACCGACCGTCATCTGGTGCTGATCTGGGCTGAGTCTAACAAAGACTCTAACGGGCTGAGTCTAAACTTCTTACAACCAGGGTTCTGGTTGTAAGAAGTTTCTTTACCTGATGGTGAATAAAAAATCCTTCAGTAGGAAAGTCAGTATAGGTATTCCCCAGGGAGGAGATTTCTTTCTGGGCTCCTCTTTACTGCTGCCATCCACCCATTCCTGTGTCAGGAAATGGATTTTTCGCAGCTACTCAGATGATTTCAAACTCCTCTATCGGATCCATGTGAACTGACCAACCCGAGACTGCTTCCTGCACTATCAACAACAGCCTAAACACTCCAGTTACATACTTAGCACAGTTCTCTCTCCAGATTAACCCAAATAAATTTGCACAAATGGTGTTCTCACTCAAATCACACCCAACTCACCTAAACCTGAAAATCCATGGAACTCCATCCTTCCAATAACGAAGCACAGAGATCTCGGGTTCATCTTTGACCCTAAGCTCAGCTTTTAACACCATGTCGCAGATATTCACAACAATGTCTGCCGATCCAGATGGCTTGCCAAACAACACTTCCTTCATGTCACAGAGTCTCAGTACACCCTTCAATATATTTATCGGTTTCTTCAGCCAGTGATTACCTACGGATCTGAAATCTGGACGTTGGCAGCAAAAATCACGCTAAAAACCATCTCATCTGATGAGTACTGCCTTCTTCGGTGGGTGTTTTCAAGCACATTCTTCCACTCCTCACACATACTTCAGAAAAAACCAAACTCCTAAACTACAGAAAAGTCTCAGAACGGATCTTCACCCTCCACTTACTCGTCACCATTAAAATGATAGCGGGTGAAATCAATGCGCCAAGTTTTTGGCAGATTTGTAATTGGAGAATTCCGCCGAAACCCCCAAGGGCTCTCCCTTCTTTACAGTCCGTGGCTTGAGGCTCAGGAAGGGTGACAGATTCTTGCCAGTGGAGATGCTCCAAAACGTCCAAGATATGGATGCTGACTACTAGAAATTCATTGAGGACAAAGCCTACAGAAGATGAATCATCAAGAAGCAGCACGCCTCCGTAGCCAGGTGGGCAGGAGTAGCCGTGCGTAGCACACGCGACCACCAAATACGGAGGAAAGTAAGGGAATGACCACCGCATATCCCCGGAGCTATATGGCCTTAGTTGTCAATGTTTCTAAAAATCAAAATGATTTTTAGAAATTTTCTATATTTTCTATAAGCGAGGGATATATTTTCTATCCCTGGCTTATTCCTCTTTCATCCCTGGGTATTTCTTTCCCCCTTTTACCTTGGAACCACAAAGGCTGTTGTTATTTCTTTATTCCTTTAAACAGGGGGGTCCTCACTTCGCTTCCAAGGCCCACATGCTACCTGCTGCATAATATATTATTTCCATTAATTTTATCCTGTTTGTTCATCAGAAGATCCAAGTACTGAGGACTTTATTTTATTATTTTTGTCTTTATTCTAGCTTCCCTAGCTTGGATAGTTCGTACTACTAATTATAGCTCTGAGGTGTCATTCTATTAAGACGAAACAAGGGGTATTAACATAACAAGGATTTATTTACCATTTGTACAACAATTATTTACACATTCTAAATTATTCATGATTATCATAATCTTACAACACAGTAATTATTATTATACATGAAATGGTGTCCTCCCTTAATCACCCTTCTTAAACAATTCATAAACTTCCACTATGTTTTCAATACAAAATCTTAAATATTCTATCTTATACACCTTTATATGGTTATATATATCCTTTCCAACATAAACTGAATAATTCCAATAATTTTTCACTCTCTCTTACATACTCTGTGGAGAAAATTTCTACTGAATACAATTCACTCCGTTAATAGCAATTAGACAATTCAGGAAATCAATTCTTACTTTTAACACGTTTCTTTAAGGTTCTTATCAATATCTCTAATCACAGATGAGTAACGTTCACTCACTCTCTTTCTCTCTCTCTATTTCTATTATATCTTATTCCTATCCTTACAATATAATAGTCGTCACATTACAATACTTCTCAAACTGTCCTCTCCAATTTTCTCCCATGGATTTCTTTACAACACCGTTCTCGTTAGTAAAATTCACTAAACTGACTTACTTGGTATCTTTTTTCTACCACCTTGGTGAGTTTCCGATCCTTCAGGTCTTCCTCCGATTTCTTCCGTGATCTGCTAGGCTTACGGCTCTTTTCTGCCTCCACGTCGATCTTCCCACACTTAGGACTTTCTCCAGGTCATTCTGCCTTTCGCTATTACCTTTATCCACTAAACTATCATGATCGGACTTTCCGTACGCGTTTCCCGCACTCCCGAAATATCCTTCCGCCACTCTCATGCGCCTCTCCCCGGGATTCTCCTCCGGATCCTTTCCTTTCAGGTTTTCGGACTCTGACTCTTGGGCTTCATCTCCTCTCTGCATCACCTTTTTGTTTCCATTCTCTCCCTTATTTTTCGTCCAATCATTTGGTAGTCCTCCATCACTCTCTTCTTTTTCATTCGCTCATTTCTTATTCCTTTGTTTTAACCAGATTCTGGTAGGTCAAACTGCCTTCTTTGTAATGAGAGCATCCGGGCGCTACATCATCACTAGAATTTATCTGGGATGCCCGCTACCACTTACCTATTCTGTCACGCTTCCTTTCAAGTTACCGCCCTTGAAATTATTGAGTGCCTTCCATGTCGGCCTGTTTGTACTTTGTATACCGCTCGAACACGGTGCGCTTGCTGATCTGGAGTCTTCTTTTTCTGATGGAGTCCGAAACCGTTCTAGGGTGTGGGCGTTCTTTTGTCCCCTGCTGCCGTGAGTTGGCCACAGCCCCTTTTCTATCAACAAGAACCGCATCAAAACTGGGCTACCCATTGTATTACAGTTCGGTCAGCGCCCCTCCTGCTGCTACGCTAATCCAGTCCCTTTTGAATGTACACAGCGCGAGCAAATCTGCTGAGTGCTTGTCTGTTTTAAACATTAGATATTTTTCAAAAAATGGTAAATTTTAAAATCCTAATATATATGCGAGAATAGTTCTTACACCTTATCACGAAAATCCATTACCTCCCCAAAGGATTTGTACATCAGTTTATTGATGTGGAAGATGAGTACCGAGTGCTTTCCCAGTACGCACGGAACCTCTTCACAAGGAGAAAGGTGTTAATTGTCTTTAAAAGGGAGAAGAAGAGGCTTTGGAAGGAATTTACTGTTGTCTGGGAAAAAAGATGGGATGAGAGCGAATTTGGGCTTGTAACAAGAAAGTATATTGCGCAAGTGGAATTCTCAAACCCCTGGAGTTATTTCATGGTTTAGACCTTCTATGACAACTTCTTATCTGCTAACAGAGCATGGGTCCCTCCGGACTAAGTTATTTGAGCGTGGTCTGGAGCCTGATCCGTTCTGCACATGTGGGGAATATGAAACGTGAATTCATGTACTTCTGAACTGTCAATTGTACTCTCAAATTAGAACGGATTTCATGTATGCGGTTCCAAACTTATTGGAGAACAATGTAAATATCTTACTTGAAGATGATAATAACTTTACTGCTCTGCAAACCTTCTCAAGATCAGTTTTCATATTGAGGACTCAGCTAATAACTTCAGCCTCTTCTGGGAATTGACTTCACAAATGACCAAAAGAGAAAAGGTATAAGTATAAACAGAAGATTTTAAGTTAATTGTTATTGTGTTGACTTATATGGATTGCTATTGTGTTGATTTATTTAATGTTGCATTGATTTATGTTAATTTATTTAATGTTGCATTGATTTATGTTGATTTATTTAATGTTGCATTGATTTATGTTAATTAATGTTGTTGCATTTATTTGTGTTAATTAATGTTGTTGCATTGATTTGTGTTAATTAATGTTGCATTCATTTGGGTCAATTGTTATTGTAGAGATGTATGTTATATATTGTTTTCTTGGTTCTCAGTAATACAGTGACTCAGAGCATATTTTAAAAAAATGTATTGTATATATCTGTTTAATATAATAATTAGTGGACGTAACTGAGGATAATTTGTGGAGCGGCCTGTGGCTTTTCAGCACCACTTTCAGCAGGGTTTAATGTACTGTGAGTTGTGACACAATACACCCATCACTAGCATTCCATTTACCGGCGAGTTGCGCCACAATCGCCCTTCTGTTGCCACGTACCATCCAGAAGAGCCTTCGCTCACTTCGAGCATCGATGAGTCATGGTCGTCCAACACCTCGCCGGCGATTCGTGGGTTTTCCCTTCTCGGACCACTTTCGGTAGGTACTAACCACGGCTGACCGTGAGCATCCCACCAGCCTTGCCGTGTCGGATATGCTCTGAACTCCGTGGGTGAGTTAGTCAGTCTCAGGCAATGATAAAAAGGTTTTTTACTTCAGTAAAGGGGTTTTTTCGTTCAGCAAACAGGAAAATCGACCAGAGAACACACGCACTTTACAGACGAAATAAATATGGGTAGATGTAATCATTTAGAGAGGACCCTAATATAATAATTGGGTATTGCTCTGACCCAATCGTCTGGCGATTACAATTTTGCCTTTGTCAAATTCGCTTAATCCTCTACCTTTCCAATCTGAAAAACAAGAGTAACACTGATTAACGGAGCTCAGTATCACGTGTTTTTATACCGTGTCCCGACCGGCGCACACGCTGTGGTTCATCTGCAGTTGCTTCGATTTGCATAACGGCTCACTGGTCATAATGTTTTGGCTCGTTGGTGTATATTCTTGGATTCGTGTGTTTGCTTCGAAAATCCTGTCACTAAGCTTTTAATCATCACTACCCAACTATATTTACTAGCAAGCTTAGCTTACTCTTAACACTTTAAATTGATCTTAACTCTTTAATATTCTTAAAATGTCAATACTATGCGATTTGCTCAACTTGTTCAATGATCATCTAACTTCTCTAGTTTGACTTTATCCAGTGAAACCTTCACATAGGAGAATGGACTTAACAATTTATGGCCGCGTTACTCATTATTCTGCTTTAATCCTTTCAGAAACCTGCAGGTCAATCAGGAGGCATACCGCAAAAGATTGTAACTGTAAGTAGATGCATGTTTTGGTGAATCTGTTCTTAGATGACAATTTTCTAATTTGTTCGCAACAGGCATTTAATCGGATTTAAACGTGTTACAATGCTCTCGCGCGAGATTAGCAAACACTGCATTTCAGAAATATTTACAGCAGGAACTCTCAGGAACTGCTGTGGCACATGCATTAATTTTAACGTGACATCCAAATAGGTTAAGCGAGGAACAACTGAAGCGGATATGACGACATATCCTCTTCATTTTCAAAAAACTGTACTTCGTAAAATAATAAGAGACGTTTACCTCAATGTAATACGTAGAACACTTCCGTATGATACTCTCCAGCAATTAAAACGAAAAATTAACACAAATCTTACGTTACCGTAAAACATA
Source organism: Mastigoproctus giganteus (assembly GCF_048544385.1). Classification (NCBI taxonomy): domain Eukaryota; kingdom Metazoa; phylum Arthropoda; class Arachnida; order Uropygi; family Thelyphonidae; genus Mastigoproctus; species Mastigoproctus giganteus. The sequence goes on along the minus strand of NC_143587.1, from coordinate 71,041,134 downwards.
AAAAATATAATTAAAACTCAATTGAACACAATTACAAATCAAATGAGACTCAATTTAAGATCAATCTAACGTAAATAAAAATTAAATTAATGAAACGAAATTTAAGGGAAAAAAATTCCAAAAAAAACGATTTTCCTTCCTTAAGCTGACAGTGCTTTTCGATTGCATGTCGTGATAACAGGAACGAAAACTACCGAACAGGGGTGAGCATAACACTTAAATAGGGATTATTTGTTTTCGCGCATGCGCGTAAAAGCCAACGAACCGGAGATTAGAAATGGCCGGCGAACATTAACAGAATTCTCATGTAATTTAATCTCGACAGTTTCTGCAATTAATAATCTGGTATAATTACGTTGGACACTGAGTATTTTGGCCTCGTTAAATAAAAAAGTATGTTTTTCGTTGACGGCATGGAAGGCTAATTTTGACGCTGCTGAACGAGAAGCACGAACTGAGACCGCATGTTGATTTACACAAAAATTCAGAGGAAACGCGTAGAACCTTGGTATGACGAGTTGCAGTCCCCTCAAGATATGTTGTATACCAGGTCATTTATTTGTGTTGCGAACGAGGAAAGGACTGAGCGAATTTTCAGTATAGTGTGTAGTTTCCGTTTGGCCTGGCCACAATTTTAAATTCGGTATCTTTAAAGAATCTGTTAAGCTGTTTGTGCCACTGTTCAACATATGGGACTAAAATAAAGTATTGTTTAATATTACGATTGATGATGGTTGGTGAGTATTTTTTATCCTATCCCTAGCTTGTACCCTAATTCAGTAGATTGTGGCAAGGGGATAACCCCTGTTTAAGAATCTGCTGGTTAGTATTTGTACTTCTGAGCACAAAGCAGATTCCATCGTTGAATATTTATAGGCATTTATAAATTGATTAAAGATAATCGATCTTTTGTAGGAGAACGGGTGATAGCCGTTATAGCCGTTATAGCCGTTATAATGCAGAAGCATTTCGGTGTTTGTAGGTTTTCGATAGATGCTAAATTGGATTTTATTCGAGTCTCGAGTAAGCGTGAAATTTAAAAAATTTAATGACTTTGTATCCGTACCCTCCCTTTCCAATGTAAATTTCAGTCTAGAATGAATCTTATTTAACGAATGTAAAATGTCTTGGATAGTACTACTATCGGTAATAACTAGAACATCGTCTAAATACCTCCCATAGTATGTGATACAGAGTCGAAAAAGCGTCAAATATATATGTTCAATCGTTGAGAGATATATACCTCCGATATTAAGCCGCTCAAGCTCAATGCCATCGGCAACCCAAAAATTTGTTTGTACTCCTTGTCTCGAAAGGTGATGTAGTTAGCCTCAACTAACAGTTTAATTAAGCGAAAAATTTCTTTACTAGGAAGCTTCGTATGATTAATCTGTATCGAGATATTATTTAACATATCCCAAAGAATATCTAATGTGTATTCAACGTTTACATTCGTATATAATGAGGTAACATCTAGTGAGAATAAATTATCATTAGCGCCAAGTCTACAGTCCTTAAGATTATTAAATAGTGTACCGTAGTTCTTAATCCCAAATTGTATAACCTGCCTAAAGGGTTTTATAATGTTACATACATGTTCTGGCCTTCAATTCCTTTAGGCGCCTCCGTAGCCAGGTGGGAAGGAGCACCAGTGCGTAGCACATGCTTCTTGATTAGACCGGGGTTCGAGCCCGTCACCACCAAATACGGAGGATGCGGAAAGGTCAGGGAATGACCACCGCATATCCCGGAGCAATATGGCCTTAGTTGCTAATGCTCCTAAAAAACCAAATAACAACAACAACAATTCCTTTAACTGAGCCATAGTAATGTAATCGTTTTTTCGATAGGTGGTTAACGTTTTATTGTATTGATTGACCAAATTGTTAAACAGTGCCGGATCTACTTCAAGGTAAGTGCAGGAATCTGAAACAACCGAATCTAACTTATTAATATAATAGTGTTTATCGAGTATTACAACTGCCTTGAAATCGAAGTGTCACCAAAGATAAGCATAGGAGCAGAAGAATCCTTTTTGCGAGATATAAGACAAGAGTGAGTTTTAGAAATTACTGTAGTCGTTTTTTCGATACGTGATTAAGGTTTTATTGTATTGATTAACCAAACTGGTAAACTGTGCCGGGTCTACATCAAGATAAGTTAAGGAATCTGAAACAACCGAATCTTGAGAATTACCTGGAGATCGGCATTTAAGGAATTGGTAGCAGATTTTCGAGAAGTTGAAGCTGATTGAGCAGGGCAAGGTTTCTCAAAATGGAAAGTTGAATGCAATGTGCTATCATCGGCAAAACTATGGATAGGATGTCCAGTCAATGGAAGAAGATCATTAATATACAAGAGCAAAAGAGTGGGGGAAAGAACTGAACTTTCGGGGACACCAGCATTAGTGGAGAAGTTAGAAGACAGAGAGCCATCTACCATTACTCTCAGTTAGCGATCAGAGAGAAAACTGGATAACCAATTACAAAAAACAGTTGGCAAACCATAAGATGGAAGCTTGTTTAGAAGACCTTTATGCCAAACACGATCGAAAGCCTTTTGGATGTCAAGAGCAACTGCTTCTGTTTCACCAAAGTTTTCCCTTGAATTAGTCCATAAATGGGTAATATAAGCGAGAATATCACCGGTGGATCTCAACATTGATGGAATCTATACTGCCGATCGTTCATCAGACGAAACGTTTCTAGGTAGTTGAAGAGTTGGTGGTTAATCGATTTGTCCATTACGTTAGAAAGAGTATAAGTAATTTCAATGGTATGATGATTGGATGGGAGGGATTTGTCACCATTTTTAGGAATTGGCTGGATATGAGCAAATTTCCAAGCAGAAGGAAAAACAACTTTGGAATAAAAAGTGAAAAATGGCGGCAAAGAACAGCAGTAAGTTCAAGAGCACAGGTATTGAGAACAAGTGGAGAAATATCATCGGAACCTCGAGCTTTCTTGGAATCAAGATTCGTCAAAATCCTTCTGATATCCTTTTGACGGAAGACCACAGGAGGTGTTGAATGGAGCGTGTTGAGAATGGTGGGAGCTGTTATACCAAGATCATTAACACATGATTTGGACGTAAAATGGGATGCTAGCAGGTCAGCTTTATCCTTGTCTGAAGTGATAACAGAACCATCTGGTTTGGACAGAGGTGGGAGCAAAGATGGGCAAAAGTTGCTGCCAACAGCTTTGGCAAGAGACCAGAATGCTCGGCTATTATTAGGGCAAGAAGAAAGTTTTCTAATCTTATACTGTTCAAACTTGAGTCTGGGCTGATTAATAACTGCTTTACAATTGTTTTGAGCTTTGGTGTAGGCAGAAAATGAAACTGAAGAATTGGAAACAAGCCAATTACGATATGCAACATTCTTCTCTTGAACAGCCTTAGCACATTTATTAGAAAACCAAGGTTTAAAAAAAGGATGAGATTTTAAATTGGAGTGTGGGACAATGGATTCCATTCCTGAAAGAATAATTTCACTGACAGGATCTGAGCAAACATTGAAATCAGAAGTTTCGAAAACAGTAATCCAACAAAGGAAAAGAAAAAAAGAAATCTCGCAGGTCATCCCATTTTGCATTCTAGTAATGTCAAACAACACGAGGTTGGGAATAACAATGAGATAGATAAAGGCTCCATTGGAGAAGAGACAATCACCATGTGGTGATCTGACGTGCCTAAAGGATCTCTTACTTCGACTGTGTACTTAGAACGGTTGTACTTGATTTTAACTTGTGTTGATTTTTATCCTTTTTCTCTTAACAGTTTAACCTTTTGTGTTTTTGTAGTGAACCCTGTAAATCTTGTGCTAAAAAAATCTTTTTCTTTGCTACTAGAGAAATAGCTTTTTAAATTTTACAATTAATCAATAGCTTTAAAATCTTAAACAGCTTTGGAAAATTACTTTTTATAATGTAAAATCATTATATTTCAATATAGAGAAAAAAATTTTCATTTTCAGCTTCCAAAAGGACCGACAGATGGAGTCTCAATTCATAGCCTAACTTATTGGTAAAAATAAATTTACACATTAAACAATATAAAACACAAAAAAAAATCTTTAGTTTTCAGGTTTTCAATGGTAAAGTGGACTAATAACAGCACAGTACAGGGTGATTCGCTACCAGTGCGACAAATTTGCAGGAGATGTAGGAGGCACAAATACGAATCTGAATCACATAGCACTGCAGGGTTCGAAATGACTTCGTCATGCGGTAGAGGATGTTGAACGGGAGATCGCGTGAACAGCGATCCTGCTGGAAGGCAGCGTTTCCAAACCAGTTCCCAAGGCAGTAGGATAGACGAGTGTTCAAACGTTGAACTGGCCGACATGCACCTCGCGTATGGAGCTGCGGACTGTAACGGGCGCACTGCTCTGCACTTGTACCAGGAATGTTTCCCGCACAGGCGTTCTCCTCATCATACGATTTTCGCATGTGTACACAGAAGGTTACGTGAGACTGGTTGTTTCAGGAGAGGTACCATGAATCGAGAGCGAATGACGAGGACGCCAGACAATGAAGAGAATGTCCTACGTCTTGCCGAAGGCAATCCGACTACGAGTACTCGAGCGATAGGCCAACGATTGGGTATTTCCCAATCCACTGTATGGAGGATACTGTCAACAAACCAAATGAGTTCATACCATCTGCAACGCGTCCAATCATTGGAGCCTGTGGATTATCCACTCCGGAGGACTTTTGCTACTTGGTTTCTTCAACAGAAACGGTTCGCAAATGCTGACTTCCAGCGGGATTACTGTTCATGCGGTCTCCCGTTCGACATCCTCTACCGCATGACGAAGGCATTTCGGACCCTGCAATGATTTATGTGATTCCGATTCGTCTTTGTGCCCCCTACACCTCCTGCAAGTATGTCGCACTGGTAATGAATCACCCTGTATATATTTCCAATAGAATCAACACAAAAAATAAAAAAAAAATTGTTATTACCTTCCAAAAAAACGTTCGGCACTACTTCTGTGAAGCAAAGCCTCCCCCGGGCCACAATTTATTGCAGAATACAGATCTCTTGATGGCACACTCGCACACTGACCTATATCAGCCACATTGCACTCATACACTCAACTTAAATAGTAACCAAGTGGATAAGTGCCAGACTGCCCCCACGGAAGACATCGATTTGAACCTCAGCAGAAAATTAATATTAAGAAAAGGAAGGCGGTGGCGCCATCTAGTGAGCAGAATAATAACTAAAATAATTTTCCCCCTGCATTCAACAACCAATCACAGAGCCAGCCGCAACCAATCATAGAGAGGAGCAAGGACAGCACAACAGCCAATCAGCAGGCAGCTACAATGAAGCCACACTCACCTATTTTGCATATTTCAGACACCAATCTTAACTACTGACATTCATAATCAGATTTAAGCTGACAACCATTTTATACTCAAAAAGTTGGATAATCATCACTGTTTCTACTGAGAATTTCTAACTGAGTACACGCCCTAGTAAGTTTTAATATTACCTCTTATTCATTACTAATTTATCTAATTTCTAGGAATGTTGGCTGATGTTTGGAGAAATTATAATTCAACCTCCGCCGGTTAATATTATAATCCCTGGGCCTATCATCGGCTAGGCATCAGTATGCTTGATAAATATTTCAAGTAAGTAGCAATTTGTGTATTTATTTTAGAATATTCTAGCCAACAAAATGATACTATTTTTTTTCATAAGTTTTACACTGAGTGGACAGAAATCATGGCATACCTATCTACTAACGGGTAGGCCCACCCTTCGCCCTGATAAGGGCAGTCACACGGCGATGCAATGAGTCCACTAATTCGGGAAAGCATTCCACAAGTATTTCCACCCATGTTTGCTGCACCGCTATCCACCGTCTCATTCCTCGGTAGAGAATCCAAAGCTCGAATGGACCTTTCTACAGCATCCCAAATATCTTCCACAGGGTTCATGTCTGTGAATGGGGAGGCCATTCCATGGTGGTAAAATCTGCAGAATGCTCTTCGAACCATGTTCTAGTCACCACTGCTCTGGGTGGAGGCGACTTTTCCTGCTCAAAGAGTCCATTGCCCTGTGTGTGTACGATGACATGAAGAGATGCAGATGGTCTGCTAGGATGAACACATAACCTGGACTATTCAGAGAGGTGACTAGATGCACCAGAGATCCAAACGTTTGTCAGCTGAACACACCCCAGACCATTACTGACCGTCGTCCACCTGCCTGAACAATTCCTTGTTGACATGACGGGTTCATATAACCTGGTTGTTTGGTTAAGACTATTTCAATACAAAACACATCAGTGTATATGCTTACACTCATTAGTATATTTATAATTTAAACCCTAGATATTTTACACATACAGTTAAAGTAATACAGAGCACTCGTGTACAAAAGATATGTGCAATTTAAAAATATTGTGCGGATGATTTCCTTTGGTAAGCTTTGTCTTGAATGTCGCACTAAAATATCCAGTAGGAATCTTTGAACATACGGTCATTACAGAAACGTTCGTAGCGATTTCTATTGACTTATTCCTCATATCCTCTTGCAAGATCATCAATATTTCATTGACTTCTGGGTCACCACGATGATCCACAGAAGAGTGCTGCATTTAATGATTCATTCGCACAATTGCTTTCTGATCCAAGTTTTTTTTTTTTTTTTTTTTAATGTCTAAATCAGAATCTAAATAAATTAATTTTCAAAGGCGTGCACCCCAATTCAATTTTCTGAATTACATCTTTATATGTGGGACACCTCAGGTTATTAAAAGTATTCTCACAACTATTTGAAAGACTGCCATGCTTTCACTAGAAACAAGGTTAGGCATTTTTCAAAGATTCCAACCTGCAGAAAATATCTAATTTGTGGTCCCTCAAAGATTTCTTCTTTCACTTTCGTGGTACTCTTCTTTAGATATTTCGCACTTAAATAACACATATATTCTCTTAAATCCATCTTACCAAAAACGTTTAAAAATTCTCCATTAGACAGGTTTAATATCGTAAAAAAATCATTTACAAGAAATTATGCATTGGGTCTCTAATGGAACATACTACACCTTTCTTGTTCCTGGCTCGTATATGATAATTTGAGGCCATCTGCGTCTGATAAATAGTGTGTGGTAAAAATGCTGTCCCATAGGCATTGGAAACAACAGTATTTTGCATATCCTCTTGCATGATCATTAATATGCCATTGACTTCTGGATCACCAAAGATGTTCCATAGATGACTGCTGCATTGAATTTCTACTATGGCTATACATACTATGGCTACCTGGCTTCATTAAGGCGGATCGATTCCTCAGACTAGGAGGCCAATTTCCTACAAATTAATCTTCAGAACTGCAACATGTAATATTGACTTGGATTTCTGATCAAAACCAACCGATAGCCGACCGACACACTAAAATTCGGAGCATATCTTCTTTCCGTAACCCACACTTTCCATCCAAACACTTTGCTTCTTGCCACTCTTGCCGCCCTCTCTCACTTTGTCCTCTCCACAACCTCCAAAACTCCACTTATACATAGCAATACATTTAATTCAATTTTTTTCTATTTTCTTAAATTTATTTAAAAATTTTCTTTAACGCGCCGAAACCGTGTGCGTATTGTCCCCACTCCACAAAAGGAACCACTCATGAAATAGTGTAGGGTCGTTCAGGTGGTGACTGCCTCGTTTTCTACAATGATCACATCAACTCTATTTTCAGTCTATTTCCGTCTCTGCATTTTCCTGGTTCCAAGTTTCGTTAGGCATTTCAGCACGAGTTTGGGTCGCATCAGGTGATGGTCGCCTACCTTCAGCCCTACCGTATTTACTATTTGCTTCAGCTTAAGGCATTTCTACCCATTTCGTTTCAACAACTGAATGTACTGAAGAAAATATTTTTTCTTCTCATGTGGATTTGCTTCCATTGCCCAGTATAACCCCCGACCTGTTACATTTGTTATTTCTAATTCAATAATATTAAAAATTCCCAATTTCTAAATGTTTCTCTAAATAGTTTCTTTCGTATAATAATAATACATAACCTAAATTATATGTACCTTTTTATGCACGACTATGTAATTCATCTGACACGTAACATCATTATCATATATATATATATATATATATATATATATACTTTTACTAAATATATATATATATATATATATATATATATATATATATATTTAGTAAACGTGTACCCTTACAGAACTTTTTTATCCTTTAAATGTTTTAAATTCACTCGATAACTGCGAATTCCATTTTTGTATAAAGAAAACTCTTACCTTCATGTTTTTTGTTCAAAGTGATCTACAAAAATTTTTATTCTCCTGAACTAAAATATTTTTATTTACGCTGGAATTCTTTGTATTAACCCATGAAATATATCTGTTTCAGATGCGATACCAACCTTTGGAAAACTGGTGGATATTCACTGATTCCTAAACACCGAATTCTGAATCCTGACAAATTTATTTAGCTCTCAGTATTATGAAAATCTCAATGAATGTACTGGATAAATAAATTGAATTAAAACTTATTCAATGTTTCTTAGCAATGCAAGAAAATTTGTAGGATATAAATTTGCCCTCTGCACATATCAGTACACAGGGGAGAATTAAAAGAAAAAACATGCTCCAAGTTGTTTATTATTGCCTTTTCTATATTTTAACAGAGATAAAAAAGAACCTTCCATTTTTCTTCTACTCTTTGTATTTTTTGTATCGTCACACCGTTCACATATCCATGTGCTTCTTGTCGGCATGCTTCTCCTATTATTCAACCGAGTACTAATTCCCATAAACTGTATCTCATTACCCTTCCTTAAATTGTACAAACATCCTCTGTATAAAATATATAATCTAGGGGTAATATTCCTGCTATTGGCGCCACAGTAGCCAGGAACAGCAGTGCGTAGCACACGCTTCTTGATTAGACCGGGGTTCGAACCCGTGACCACCAAATACGGAGGATGCGGTAAGGTCAGGGAATGACCATCGCATATCCCCGGAGCAATATGGCCTTAGTTGCTAATGCTCCTGAAAACCAAAAAATAACAACAGCTCCTGCTATTATATGTAGATACAGTTCTATATACTCTGCTTATTCTTGAAAGCATGGCACGCTGAATCGAATATAATTCGTTCTTAACCTTGTTTAATACTGTAGTACATATTATTAAAAAAAAAAAGATTATACTATGTTGTATTAGTAGAATTGCTAACTATTTTTCATATTGCTACAAATTGTCCGACTCCTTATTATTTCTAGGAGCTAAAAATATCAACGTCCCTGTTACAAAAGGTAATCAAGCGCTTGATCTTGTTTATTCTAATCTTCAACTTCAAGTAAAACGTAGCAGCAACATTACATTTAGATCTGACCACAAAAGTAGACAACTGCAAACAGCAATTTGCTGTGGGAATCCTCGCTCCACTCTGGAAATCACCAGAAGAATATCATCAATTAAATTCCTTCAGAAAGAACAGTTTTTATAACTCTTGAAATATTACTCGTGGGAGTCTCTCAAAAATATACCTATTCAGGACGCCACGTTTCTACTAATAAAATGGTTGAATCAATTAAGAACAGAGTCGGCATCCAAACTCGTAAGGCTTTCTTTTCTATCCAAAACCTGGTTCAAATCCCATCTAAAATCATACTTTAAAAGGAAACAAAAATGCCACAGGCAGTGGAAGAAGTACTGCACTTCATCAACAAACATAAAGTATAAAAAGAGCAGAGCATTGTTTCAGTTCAAAAAAATTCAGGCGTACAAAAATTCAAGCATAAGCATAATATAAGGGCACTTTCTTCAAAAACAAGAGCTACCTTGCAGCATGACCAGACTTTGGAATGGATAAAATTCAATATGGAAACATTCAATTTTGACATCTGCACTGAAGACATGCAAAGCAGATTTAAAGAATTCAATTCTTATAAACACACAAATCGCGTTCAACATGAAATGCTTCCTAGTCAAGCCCTACTAATCAACAAACTTATAAACCAGAATACAGTTCAGAAAATCATTAACCAATTACGAATTGATAGTTCGTAGCCACCCTATTTCTTCCCTCTGGTGGGGCATGGGTATGCCCCACTGTAAACTTGAGTTGCCTTCCATATTTCTGTCTATCTCCCCCCAGTCTTCAGCCTTCATCCCGCTCTATCTCACAGCAACGTGAACCCGTCCCACACAATCTAAAATCACCAATCGAAATTAATTTTGCCCAACATTTTCTCCTAGCGCTTTCCGCGACGCATATGCGATTTTTTATTTTTATTATAGGTCCCAGCCACTGAAATCTCAGGAAATCAGGTGGCAGGACCTGCCAGAGTAAACTATATACTAGTGAGTACCTGGTCTGCCTCCACGGGGCGAAGGTGGGACAACTTCGGGCCTCAGTAGGGGTCTGGCGGCTAAATGACCAGATGAACAACGGTACAAGGCATCACACATATACAAAGTCAATACACTTTTAAATCTCTGGCTTTTCCAGTCAACTGGTTCACCCACAATGTAAACTACGCGAGATGGGGAAACCCCTGGTGCCGCTTGACCCTAAACACACTTTACACTTTACGAAATGATAGTAGAGAAGACCGTGACGGCATCCCTAGTTTTATTATTAAAATGACCAGTGCATTCATCATTGATTCTTTAGTTCATATTATTTCCAAGTGCATTTCCCAGCCATTCCTTCCAAGACTACGGAAGACTTTTAGAATTACCACGATTCCAAAACAGGCTAGTAGTAATAACCATATAAGCTATCGTCCAATTGCTGTATCGTCAATAATCAAAAAAAGTATTGATAAGATCATGCTGCCATATCTTCAGGATGCCATCTTCGCCAATGCAGCCGTCAACATGCATTTTGGTCCTAGAGGGCGCTCCACAACAAAAAGGCTAGCTTTGGTCCTTGAGCTTGTCACAGACATTCTCTCAGATATGCCAGACAAGCTGTACTTTCTACCTGGGAGTCTAAAACGCTGATGGAACTGATATTCGGGTGACACTCAAGTCAAGTGGACCCAATTTCGGTGAATTCCGGACGGTCTGTGTTAGCCAAATCCTCTGCTTGCACCTTCACGATGGTGGGACTGTTAGTAATACTGGGTATAACCTCCATGCACATGGTGGGTGACCACCCAGGTGTGAACTAACGTAAGCAGGGATCGAGGTGTGGCGCCCACACCACATGGAGGAACGCCGCCCCTCTATGTTACCAGGCAGTACTAGGTGGTAGATGACTCTCATCAACGGGTGAAATACCACCACTTTGCTTATTGGAGGCTTGAAGTGGTGGAACCCATGTTTAGTCCCTAGAGCTAAGTTCCGGTCAACCCTTCTCTATCTCTTCCATCATGTAGTATGATTGATGACTTTTGAGGTTAGGATGAACCTCGTGGCGAGATCCAATATTCCTTACATTTCGAGGGTACAGCTCTAAAACGATGTTCGCAGTCCGGCCGCTAGTTAGTACACCGGACCGAACCTATTGGTAACTCTCTAGGAAGCTTCCGGATCAGCTAGTGTATAATCTTGCTACCTCTACTCTGCCAGATAGTGACTGGAGGGAGTCCGAGTAGTGTGTATGCGGGGAGCATTGTCGAGGCCACGTTATGTCAAGATCTAGGTACATTCTTACCACGTGTACGATATATCCAAAAATTTCATTACTTCATACAGTATGTCCCACTCACTTTTTCTTACTATTGAATAGACCATGAATTGTCAAACTAATAGAGCAAGCTTATCTACGAAAAGATCTAAACCTCCCAAGCACTTCCTAATTCATTTCACAAATATACGTGGTCCCAATTCTAATCTCAACGATGTCCATTTCCACTTGCAGTCTGTCAAACCCCATGTACCTTTTCTGACAGAATCTCAGTTATCGGTTGATTCAACTACTGCTCATCTCAGATGCCCAAATTATTCGCTGTATGATTCCTTTCGCCTTAAAGGTGGAACTTGTGCATATGTCCATTCCGATATTCCCTGTCAGAGACTTGGCAATTTGGAATCTCCTCTCTTTGATCTTCTCTATCTTAAAATCTCTCTACCTCATTGTGTCAAATTCATCTGTTGTCTATACCGTTCTCCCAACTCCACTAATCACTTGGAGCTCTTTGACTTCCTCTCTTTGCAACTTGACTTTCTCCAGTCCAACTTTCCTAACAGTGAGGTAATTTTCCTTGGTGATTTTAATGTTCACAACTCCAGCTGGCTTCCGTTTTCTAGTCACACCGACCCAGCTGGTCGAGATGCTGAGGCTTTTGCAATTACTAATGACTTTGCACAGATTGTTCATTTACCCACAAGAATACCGGACAATCCTAAACATACAGCCAATACGCTTGATCTTTTTCTCACAAACAACCCTTCTAAGTACACGGTCGAAGTGAGAGGTCCTTTAGGCACGTCAGATCACAACTTGGTGATTGTCTCTTCTCCAATTGAACCTTTATCTCATGGCTATTCCCAACCTCGTGTTGTTTGGCATTACAAGAATGCAAAATGGGATAACCTGCGAAACTTCTTTTCTTCTTTTCCTTGGTCGGATTACTGTTTCAAAAGTTCTGATGTCAACGTTTGCTCAGATCTTGTCAGTGAAATTATTCTTGCAGGAATGGAATCCTTTATCCGACACTCCACTTTAAAATCTCGTCCCTTATCTAAACCTTGGTTTTCCAATAAATGTTCTAAGGATGTTCAAGAGAAGAAAGTTGCATATCGTAATTGGCTTGTTTCTAATTCTTCAGTTTCATTTACTGCCTACATCAAAGCTCGCAACAATTGTAAAGCAGTTATTAATCAGTCCAAACTAGAGTTTGAACAGGCTAAGAGTAGAAAACTTGCTTCTTGCCCCAATGTTAGCTGTGCATTCTGGTCTCTTGCCAAAGCTATTGGCCGCAACTTTTGCCCATCTCTGCTCCCACCTCTGTCCATACCAGATGGTTCTGTTGTCACTTCAGCCAAGGATAAAGCTGACCTGTTAGCATCCCATTTTTCTTCAAACTCATGTATTAATGATCTTGGTAAAACACTTCCCACCATTCCCAACACGCTCCATTCAATGCCTCCTGTGGTCTTCCGTCAAAAGGATATCAGAAGGATTTTGATGAATCTTGATGCTAAGAAAGCTCCAGGTCCTGATGGTATTTCTCCACTAGTTCTCAAAACCTGTGCTCCTGAACTTACTCCTATTCTTTGCCGCCTTTTTTCACTTTCTTATTCCAAATGTCCTTTTCCTTCTGCTTTGAAATTTGCTCATATCCAGCCAGTTCCTAAAAAGGGTGACAAATCCCTCCCATCCAATTATCGTCCCATTGCAATTACTTCTACTCTTTCGCTCTCTGTCTTCTAACTTCTCCACTAATGCCGGTGTCCCCCAAGGTTCAGTTCTTTCCTCCACTCTTTTCCTCTTGTATATTAATGACCTTCTTCCATTGACTCGTAACCTATCCATAGTTTTGCCGAAGATAGCACATTGCATTCCACTTTCCATTTTGAAAAACCTTATCCTGCTGAATCAGCTTCAACTTCTCGAAAATCTGCTACTAATTCCTTAAATGCCGATCTTCAGGTAATTCTCCAGTGGGACAAAGAAATCTTAGTTGATTTCAACCCTTCTAAAACTCAGTCTTGTCTTATATCTCGCAAAACGGATTCTTCTGCTCCTATGCTTTTGTTTAGTGACACTCCGATTTCTAGGCAAAATGATATATCTCTTTTGGGGATTACCCTGACTTCTAATTTCTCTTGGCACAACCACTTTACAAATATTGCTTCCTCTGCATCTAAAAAACTTGGGTTTCTCTTTCGCTCTAGGCGTTACTTTTCTTCCAAACAGCTGCTCACTCTGTATAAATCGCAAATCCGCCCTGCCATGGAATATTGTTCTCACATCTGGGGTGGTGGTGCTCCCAAAACCTCTCTCAGGCTTCTTGATTCCATTCAGAAGAGGGCAGTTAGGTTAATTAATGATTCAATTCTAATAGAGTCTCTCCACTCTCTGTCTCATAGACGTACTGTTTCTGCTGCATGCCTCTTCTACAGATACTTCCATGGGCACTGTTCTTCTGAATTGGCTTCTGTAATTCCCCTCTCTCTCTTTCAAAACAGTCCGAACACGTGCCGCCACCAGTCACCATCCATTTACTGTCCAACTTCAAACCCACAGAACCAACATTTCATCTTCCTCGTTTATTCATTCAACTGCCGTTTTCTGGAACAACCTTCCTTCATACGTATTTCCTGAATATTACAGTCTACAGAAGTTCAAGTCCAATGTCAACATCTTCTTTCGTCTTCTCAACCTCCAACCCAAGGTTCTAATACCTCTCGTGTTTGGGGTTTATATAAAAAAAACATAAATAAATAAAAAAAGGAATCTTGTATCCAGAATAATAATTCAGATGTGGAATTGGTGACCTTTAAGGATCAGTGCAATGACAATTCATGCAAACATGAACCATAGAAGAAAATAAATCAGAGAACCAAACTATTGACCCGCTTACACAATTGTATTTGGTGGATTGTTTTGGTGCGCTAATCTGGCGTTGATTCTTTTCTGCGAGCAAACACCTCGGAGGCAAAGTTCTGAAGAGCTGAAAGATGATTCCTATTATGCAGAAGCATTTCCTCTTGTCCCGGAGAGAGATCTGGAACGTAACTTCGGAGCTTCACCCTAAGATCGTCATAGATTGCAGAGTTAAAGAGCAGGTGACTCCAATCTTCTGTATACCCGCAGCTGCAGAGATCGGTGTGATGCAAGAGAAACTGAAAGAGTTTTTGATTGAGAGAGAGTCATGTCCAGTTACCAGAAAGGAAGTTTCCATAGGTAAAGAGCACCAGGTTTTAACCGATTTAGAGAGTAATAAGGTCACATCAAGCAGGAATTTTCTTGTCGTCGCTCCAAGTGCGGTGGTGTCCCATCTGGTCTGCCAGGTGCTAATAAGCTCGTTATAGCATCTGGAGTTCTCTTTTTTTAGGATCTTCATTTAAATTTAGCTGGATACTAAGTAATTCTGAAGGTATTTGTTTTTTTGTGTCGAAAGCAGATGCCACGATAGATGAGAAATAGATCCAATGGGAGGGACCCCGCAATAACTTGCACTGCAGGGGTGGAAACTGTTCTACAGACTCTGAGAATAGAGAGTAGCATGCTCCGCTGGACGGAATTCAGTTTTAACCTTATTTTAGAATTGGTAGCCCGATGAAACCAAGCTCCTGCTGCATAGGTGACTATGGGCAGGAAAACAGCATTATAGTAGAGAAAGTGTGACTTCCTAGAGAGAGAGACTCCACTCCCCTCTGGATATTCGAATAATTAACCCTGTGAACTTTTTGATTTTAGTACTTATGTGAATCAGATGAGGATAGAAGGAAAGCTTGTGGTCAATAATGACCCCAAGGAGTTTTGCCTCAGTGAGTATAGGAAGCCGCTTGCCAAACATTTTGACTTGGGGAGGCCTCCTGAGATCCAATTTGGATTTAAAAACATCATTTTTGTTTTCACTGGATTAATTAATTTTAAGTTTGTTAGCCAATGACCAGGTGGAAAGGTCAGTTAAAATCCGGTTGGCATTCACCTCCAACACAGCACGAGAACTGCCTGAAACCACAATTGTCAGGTCATCGGCGAAAGCAAAAATTTTGCAATTCTGGAGATAGCGGCCCAGCCAGTCTTGAAGCACAATGTTCCAGATAAGGGGCCCCAGGACTAAACCTTGGGGGCACCCTCGAAAAACCTTCCTAGAGACTTGGAGGAATTTTGACTTGACAATTTTTGAGCGGTCAGAGAAATAGTTTTGAAATAATTTGTACATATGAAAGGCGCATCTGGCAGTCTGGGCGCTGTCCCACCAAACAGTGTCGAAGTCGACCATAATAGCCAGTTCAAACTTGGATTTAGAATTGATAATGTGCCAGACAAAGTCAGACAAGGTCTCCTCGCGAGAGTGACCTGGGGTGAAGCTATATTTACAAGGAGAAAAGAGATTTTGTTGTTGAAACAGAGCTTAGTTGAAGAGCCATAAGCCGCTCCAAGATCTTCGCTAGATTAGCAAGCAGCGCAATTGGTCTCTAGGCACGTGGATTTGAGGCAGGCTTATCTGGCTTTTTGATAAGACGGAGCAAAGAAACCTTCCAAACCGAGGGAAAGATGCATTCCATGAGGCATTTATTGAAGAGCAAGAGCAAGTAGAGAGGCCTTAATTTTAACAGCCAGAGAATGAACACATATTCAATCATATCCATTCCTCGACACTTCTTCGCATTGATCTTCTTGACCACCGAGGTAATTTCCTCTAAAGTAAATGGCTCGGTACGTTCCTCAATGGTGCGCTTGTTATTTGCCTTGTGATTATCCATAGGAAATAAGGTGTCAAGAATTTGGTTGATAGAGTCTGACCAGCCAGAGGTTTCATGAGTCTCAGTGGTAACAGTACCAAGGACATCAGAGGTAAATGTTGTCTCCCGAGCTATCTTGTACATGAGGCCCCATGGGTTTTTGCTGTTGGATTCTTTTACAAAGATGGTCCAGGTTTCTCTTTTTCTCGTTGCAATTGCTTTACTGAAGGCATTTTGTTTTGCAATGTAGTCATTATATAATAGCATAACGTCGTCAGCAGGCCAGTTGCGGTGTCGCTGATATAACCGTCGAGCGCGGTGAACTGATTTGCGAAGAGTGATAAGGTCCTCGGACCACCAGCAGCGGATTTTAGAGCGGATGGTCTTCTTCTTTGCTGATTTATATGAGGCTTTTATAAGAGATTGTTGAATAAGTTGGGCTAGATTTTCTGCAGACGTTAAGCTGAAGCTGTCTGTAGGGTTTGATGGAAAGTCATTAGTGATGGAGGCATCAAAAGAGTTCCAGTCAACAGTTTTTGTGCAGAACCAGACGACGTCTGGTGTTCTAGGTGAGTTGGGGCTGTTAGGTGCATCGACAGAGATGTGGAACACAATGGCTCTGTGATCACTGAGTGTCCAATCTGGAATTGTAACCCAGTCACTGATGCGTGAATTTAAGTCACTGCTGGTGAGTGTAACGTCAATGTTCGACTCCCCAGTTGAGCTGCAATAGGTGGAGAGCTGGCCTGGTCGATTATGGAGTGCCAGGTTGTGACTTGGGGCACAGGTTATACCACTCGAGCATAAATGGAATAGCCCATAATCTTGGAGATATGCCCAAACTGACCTTTCGAGAAGTATGGTTCCTGGATAGAGATCACGTCCATAGCGTTTTGCTCTGCAGCCAGACGAATCTCATCTGCGACGATTCGTGACCTATGTCCATTGATTTGAAGAGCTTTAAGTTTATGGTTTTGTGGAGTGCTGGGGAAAGAAAGAGAGTGAACATCATCAGGAGACGTTTTATTCTGATTCACCTGGAATACAGAGTTGTTCGGTTTACTCTCCATCAGCACTTCTGAGCCGTATCATTTCCAGGGCACGTTGGTATTCAGGGAAGGTTGTATTGTAAGAACCATTCTTACATGTAATTAGGAATTTAAAATTTACCATATTTTTGTAAAATATCTAATGTTTAAAACAGAGAAGCACTCAGCAGATTTGCTTGCGCTGTGTACTTTTCAAAAGGGACCGGTTTAGCTTAGCAGCAGGAGGGACGCTGACCAATAGGTAATACAATGGGTAGGCCAGTTTTGAAGCTGTACTTGTTTACAGAAAAAGGGCTGTAGCAAACTTACAGTAGTAAGGGATAATAGAACGCCCTGTGGGGGTGGGGATTTTTTCTTATTTTATTTATTTATATTATATTATATGTATTTTATCCTTTTACTTATTATCTTTTATCTATCTCCTTGTGATTAGTTCCCCTTTACAATACTCCCCACTTGCGCATCTGACTATTAACTTGACAGAAAATTTTAGGTTCAAGGGTAAAAGCTCTTAGATGTATTTAATTCCCTTCAGATAGGCTGGTACTCAGAAGAACAAAAAACACACAAAGGTTATATATAAAATTCAGTTTATTGTACATATTTACATGAATACATCAAAACCAAAATGATTAATCCCAAACATATGACTACATGATCTAGTCTCATCTTCTTATATACATATATCTTAATCATGCATCGGTTAAAACCATTAATAACAAAATATCAATCCTCTTTCTATTATTTCTTACATTATTCAATACTTATTCATTTACTTATCACAATGATTATTAACAGGTATCACTCACTTCTAATTCCCATCCAAAACATATTTAATTGTAGCCTATCAAGCAATTATAAACAAGGCATAAATTACTTCAAATATTTTATATATATGTATTCCCTTCCAAAATTATTTATATATCTATTAACTTGCTCTGGCTAATGTCCTTCAGCACATATCCTAAAATAACCTACCCTTACAATTGAGTACTTCTTATACACAGTATCTTTTAAAAGTCCTGCTACTTGAATTTCGAGGTTCCTACAGTTCTTGGTGTGTATGAGAATACTTATGTAACTAGCCACTTACTTAGTTATCTTGAGGCTCTGCGGCATGTCCTTCATCTTTCTCGCACTGAACAGCAGGTCAATTCCATCTGGAACGCATTTCACAAACCTTGGAGAGTTTGACAGGAGTTTTCGGGTTTGCTTCTTGGGTTTCGAGTACCTTTGCTCCTAAAAAAACGATTCATTTCATCTGGTCAGCATGTTTGTTCTCCCTTCGGTCCGGCTCCGGATTCTATCAGCTTCAGCTTCATTATCTCCTGGGCATCAGACATCTTATTTATCCTACAATGAGCTAACTTCGCCGTATTCTGCTTTCTCAACTATATTAGTTGCCTTCTGCTCTTTACTGAACTCTGTAAAAAACTCTGAAAACTCTGAACTCTCTTTACTGAAACAAAACTGTGTCTGCTACTGGCTGACGGGTTGACTAACTGCTACATCTTATCTTGATCCACTTTCTTCTCTACAACACTAATTTATACTACAACTACTCAACTTACTGACACTGACTGACTATACCATCTTAAACTGGTCAGCGCTTGCTCAACTCTGACCGACTAAACCATTTTCACTCACACCGCCAAAATCTCAAATTTGTGTCCGTTTTCCAAACATTTCACTGCCTTTTTCCTTCATCTTACTCCCGATTTCGCCACCCCTATTCTCAGTGACTCCTTCCAATCCTATATTCATTTACGAATTCTTCTCATTTCATTTGTTAGAAGGCCTATACTCAGCCTGCCCAGTAGCACGTGTTACCATACACCCACTTTTTACAATTCTACCAGATTTTCTCCTATACGGTGTGCCCTTTGCTGTTTACCGATTATCCAAAAAACAACTCTTCCACTATCATATAACGCCTTTGTCCCCGTAGCCTTCTAAAACCACGAAAATCACATCTCCTGACCACAGCACCTATATTTAGAAACTTATGTGCTGGTCAAGAAACCACTTCCTGTTTATGACCAGCTAGGTTCGACCCCCCATAAAGCTTAATTTGTCTGTTGTTGTTTGGACCCATGCCGCTTTACAGTAGTTTCTACTGTTTATTCCTCGCTTATAACGGAAGTTGATGGCTAATTGCTCTGCTTTTATTTCTTACTACCCATTAAATTTATATTCCATGCTGAAAAATTGTTATTATTGAAATCAGACGATATTACTTTCTTATTCACTAGCAACAAGAACTCCTATTTCTTAATTAATAAAAACAAACTTATTATTATTTTTATTCTGTATGATTTTTAATCTTACAGCCCACACCCTAGAATGGTTTCGGACTCCATCAGAAAGGGAAGCCCCGAGATCAGAGAACACACCGTGTTAGAGTGATAAACAAAGTACAAACGGGCCGGCTCGGAAGGCACTCCAACAATTTCAGGGGCGGTGTCTCGAAAGGAAGTGTGACTAAAAGGTAAGTTAGTGGACAGTCCCAGATAAAATTCTAGTGATGATGTAGTGCCCGGATACTCTCATCACAAAGAAGGGAGCTCGACCTACCAGACGCGGGTCGGGACGATGTAGAAAAAAAAAATGAGCGAATGAAATTAAGGAGAGATGGAGGACTACCAAATGATTGGACGAAAAATAAAGGAGTGGAGGGAAACAAAAAGGCCATGCAGAGAGAAGAAGGGAGCCCAAGAGTCCGAGTCCCGAAACCTGATAGGAAAGGATCCGGAGGAGAATCCCGGGGAGAGGCGCGAGAGTGTGGCGGAAAGAAATTTAGGGAGTGCGGGAAACACGTACAGAAAGTCTGATCATGATAGTTTAGTGGGAAAAGATAATAGCGAAAGGCAGAATGACCTGGAGAAAGTCCTGAGTGTGGGAAGATCGACGTGGAGGCAGAAAAGAGCCATAGCCTAGCAGATCAGCTGATCTGCTAGGCTTACAGCTCTTATAAAAATAAGAATATATAAAAATATAGATGAGATAATAAAAAGATTAAATATATAAACAAGAAAAAAAACGAGGGAATAATTAATCTTAATAACCCCCCCCCCCACAGTATCTTTCACCGAGTGCTGTGAAGCCCTCTTGCGCCTCTTACAGTTAATGCAGACAGGCTGTTCCTCTTTGTGTGGACAGTCTGCAATGACGTGCCCACTACGGGCACAGTGACTGCAGGTTGGAGAGCTGTGAGTGCAATTTTGTGTGGTGTGCCCATAGCCAAGGCAAAGAAAGCATTTGGTTACTATCGTAAATGCTTTAAACTTATGGGAGCCACAGCCAAGAACACCCGTTCACGGGATAGTACTTCTTTATAAATCTTTGGTGTAAAGCTGATCACCATATGATTAGTCGAGGATGAGTTTGATTTGGTGTTGAACCGGAACGTAGTGCCCTCCTTTATTTCATCGTATGAGAACCCTAAATCAATGAGGTTCTTAAAGTAAAGGTCCTCTAAGAAGTCCTCATTTGCATAGTTTTTGGGAACGCCATAGAATATAATGGCAGGATCTGATCTTTTTTGGAGCAGAAGTGGCGACGCCAGCAGCAGGGAGTGACGCGGAGGAGGAGATAGTATTGAGATCTTGCTTGGACGCTGTTTCCACGATGATTCGGCAATTTCTTATCGCTCTGAGGGATTTTACTTTAACCATCTTGAAATCGCTTTTGAACGTTTGGGATACAGATTCCTTCACCTCATGGCTAGTTTTCAGTTCGCTGGTGTCATTGGCTCTCAGGAGAAGGACATTCTGTGGTGGTTGGGTTTTGGGACCAAGTTGAAGACTGTTTGGAGCCGAAGATGTGGAAGGTTTGTTGGAACCACAAGAAAGTGGGGAGATGCCCTTCCTCAGAGCTTCTGCAAATGATGGAGTGGGATCTGGAATATATGTAGGTGGGTTTATAGTGAAAGTGTCTAAGACTTTTTCGAGGATGATCGCTGTGGATCGTAGCTCATCGTTGACGGCGCGTAGCTTCTCGTTGTCGATTAGCAGCTCCGTGGCAATTATCTCCAGGCTTGACCACAGGTCATGGATGTAGTTCGCTGCTGTTTCTGTGAGTCCGTTTGCATTGCAATTAATAAAAGACATCAGTTCTTTATGCAGCTTAGAGATGATTTGGTGACGCCGTGGAGCATCTTCAAGACTTATTTTCTGCAATTCCAGAATAAGAAGGAATCCCCAGCCTGCAGGAAGAACTGAGGCCAGAAGCAAATGTGCGGTCCAAAACAGATGCCCAACAGGAGTAGCTGGAGGCGGATCCTTGGAAGCAACAAGGTTGATACCAGGCGAGTCAGCATCAGGGCGTCCAGGAGGACTTTCCACTGCCTCTAAAGACTTTAGCTTAACTTGTTCATCTGCAGAAGCAGCAGTCACCGGGACAAAAGGAGCTTCAGTTTCTTCTTGCTCTTATTCTTTCTTTTCTTATGTGAAGGATGGGGAGTCCTCCGTGGCGCCTTAGGCAGAAGAGAAGAAAAATTATCAGATTCATCCCCACCGGATGAAGAGGAGCTATCATTAGACGTCCTTATTTGCACAATCAATATAAATCAAACTGAATCAATAATAATTCTATAAGTCTAGTTCTGGGCTGTACCTTGTCGAAAAAACTCCACACATATTTCGGAATATCGACTGCTTATTTTCTGAAAACACTCAGTTAATGGCACACACGAGTTATTTTATTTATTATTATTATTTCCCTCTTTTTTACGTCGAGAAAACAGTATCCGGTGAAGAGAAGCGGCAGGGAGTAACAATCTTGAAGCAATTAGTCAGGTTAGCAGCATGATGCGCAAGCCAGTCTCGTAAGCCAGACTGGTGCCTGAAATAGGTCAGAATTGTAAAATTTGCATATTTGAAGTGATTAATTGGCGGCAAACACACAACGTGGTGGCACTGCTTGACCTTGTGATATAGCCCGGAGGCAGTGGGCGAGTTGGCGAGCAGTGAACTGCTCGCCAACTCGCCCACTGCCTCGCCAACTCGCCCACTGCTTCCGGGCTATGCAAATGCGAAAGTAAAGATTCGGGCCTTCAAACAAGCAAAGACTGTAAATATGAATACTGGATATGTAAGAAACAGATCATAATTACCTAAAGGTTTAGGGACACAATCTTCCACAGGAGGTGCACAGTATAATCAGTCAGGTCACTATACAAAAAAGTTGGTCTAACTCGCATAATAAACACATGAAAACACTGTATATTTGGTGTTGAACCGGACCTTGGGGACCACAAGATAAGGCAGCCTTCACTCTCCGGGAAATGCTCCATTACACCTCTACCATGGTTTTCGTAATCAACATCCTGTTTGCCTCTTTCAGTTTATTAACGTTATTGGAAATTCTACTCAACAACTGCACCGTTCATATTCACGAATAATACTTGCTTCCGTGTACGTGTATGATGAATATTATTTGTTGACGCCCAATGAATTCGTACCTGTCTCAGTCACCGTAAATGAGAACTGTGCACAGAACCTTTCGAGAAGAGTGGCATATTTCACAACAAAGTAGGTTAGCTCTGTTCAAATCCTAAGGAAAATATTAGGTAAGCAACAAATAATAACCTTATTTTATATTATTAATTCGTTTATTTCTTTTTAAAAGTTCCATTTCTTGTTGATAATATCTTATCTCCAGCAGACAATTCGTTATTTACTACTATTGATGTAAGTTGTTTAATCAGTTTATTCTGAATTGAATTTTTTTCCGGTTCTATTAGATAACTAAGCATTTTTAATTCGTTATCTTTCAAATATTTTAAAAATCCTTTCAAAAACTTGGTTTTAAAAATTCAGTGTATTCAAGAGATCTCTTTTCGTCTAAGCTGTAAGGAAAAATTACATTTTTCTATCGTTTAATATGTTCTCCTTAAAGATTCGAATCTAAATGATTATTAATTTTAATATTTATAAACTTTTATTTATCTGCAATGAAGTTAACAAGATTAGTATTGTTCTAATTAAAATGTTTCAGACGTGCGTAAAAATGTAACTTAATAAAAACAATTATATATAAAAAAAAACAAACCTGAATCTTGAAAATCCTCAATCTGTTTCTAGGCAATAATATAGTAAAAATGTCACACGCTTACTCTCACAATTCTTCCGTTCAGATTTCATTAATTTGTAAAAATTTCGACATTTATGGCTCTCTATTTCGAGTATTTCACACATAAATTCGCTGTATGCTGTTTTATTTTATTTTATTTATTTATTTTGTATTTTTTTGCACATCCAACAGATAAATATAACGACAAGATGAAATCCTGTAAGGAAAGTGTTGCCGTGGTTATTTTTGCACTTCTGTTCATATTTAACGTTACCGCTTCCGATGGAAAAGAAAACCATAAAAGATACAAACGGCAGGGGCCAAGGGATTCGCATGAATATGTCCTTCTATGCTGTAAGTTTAATTTCTCTCCCCAAAACTTTAAGCTAATTCAGAGTCAATAAATCTGTTTTTCACGTAATGCTGATTCGTATGGTTCTTCTACATTCCATTGTTCTCTAACATAAATATTAAACAGTTTTAATTCAGAGCTTTTTTCGCTGACATTAATTATTATTTAGTAAAAGTAATTGTGTGAATATTAATGTCTATTATCATTTCAATATTATTTATTTAAAAAGGTTGTCAAATCCACGAACTCGACTAACAGGAATCTTTCCATTAAAA
The DNA here is from genome assembly GCF_048544385.1 of Mastigoproctus giganteus. Classification (NCBI taxonomy): domain Eukaryota; kingdom Metazoa; phylum Arthropoda; class Arachnida; order Uropygi; family Thelyphonidae; genus Mastigoproctus; species Mastigoproctus giganteus. The sequence continues at coordinate 71,017,024 of NC_143587.1, read as the reverse complement.
GATAAAATTAAATAAAAAAATTGAAATAATAACATTTCAATCATTTTATTCGGTAAAATGTATTCACGCTGTGTTGCAGCAAAGTTATTCAACTCTCTAATTGGGTGAAACCAGATGTCGTGTGGAGCACACCAAGAGTCATTTTGCTGCCTTCGTTCTTACAGTAAGAGAGGGAATGCAACAAACACTCCTATCTTATTAATGAAGTAATTGTGGGAAATACCATTCTATTAAAATCACTAAATCTGAAATCACCCTTTCTTTGCAGTTCCGGTCAGGAATCGGCTCGAAAGACTGCAATGTGTGGAGAACAGAACTGCTCCTGAGGTAAAATTTCTCATGTGGTACTTTCTTATTTATTTAGGTTAAATCATTAATGTGTACTCTCTGTACGGATACGATTGTAAAATTAATAATGTTATTGCATTACTGTTATATATAGTTTATTCATTCATACCTGTTTGGTCATAAATAAAATAATACACTGCTCGACAAAATTAACAGAACACTGAAAACCTGGTGGGTTTTTTTTTTTTTTTTTTTTTGTTCTTTCGTAGTACGATTTTTGGAGCATCAGCTGCTAAGCCATGTTGCTTTCCGTGTATAATGTCCGAAAAGTGCATGTGTTCTGAGGTCCACTTTCCGCTTGATGGAAAACAAAACAATCCCGAATTTCGGGGAGAAAATACCATGCTGTCCTCGACTGAGACCGAATAACTCAGCCACATTGTGAAACAGGCACATAAAAATTCCACGGATGGGGTTGGAACTTTGTTGAGGCCGGACCGCAATAAGGAACACGATAGGGCGAAAAAAAACGTGGAGTAACTAGTGCAGCTTGCGCTGAAGAATTTGTGTGGTCGTATACACTGAACGGACTGAATTCATAGGATAACTGGTTCCTGGGCAACGCGACGCTGTCAACCCTCTCGCTAGTGACCGAGCCCACCGCTTGGCAGGTATATAGGTACACTGAATCACTGCATTAACGTAGAAGGTAATTCGATCTCAGTATGGATAAACGTCTTGATTTAACCAATTTTGAAAGAGGGTTGGTAGCGGGGCTTCCACGCATGGGGCACTCTATCGTGAAGGTGGTACAGAAATTGCACTCTCCCCGTTCGATAGTATCAAGGGTGTGTCGGGAATACGCCATTTCCGGAATAACATATCTTCGTGGACAGCCAACTGGAGAGCGAGTGGCAAAAACCACTGTCGACTTCAAATAAGGAGCTACGAGAAAGGTCTTCCCCAAGGCCATTAGGCGATCATTAGCCGCAGTAGGTTATGGGAGCCACCGACCAACCAGAGTCCAATTGCTAACAACGCAACGACACAGGGCTTTAAGCCTCAAATGGGCGAAAGACATCGGCACTGGCCCTCGGAAGTTCGAGATGGGCCTCCTGGACCAATGAGTCCGGTTTCTAGTTATTTCGAACGGATGGCAGGGTTTGTATCTTGCGGAAACCGTACGAAGTTATTCACCCGCCATGTCAATAAGGAACTGTTCATGTAGGTGGACGGTCGGTAATGGATTGGGGCTTGTTCAACTGGCACGCGTTGCCACTTCTGGTAAGTCTAGACGCATCTCTGAACAGTCCACGTTACGTGTCCTCCCTTGCAGACCATCTGCATTCCTTCATGGTCATCGTGCCCCCACAGGGCACGGCCCCTCTCCACTGACCTTTTGATTATTATAACTTGTTTCAAGAGCATTCCGCATATTCCACGTTCATCTGACATCAACCCTGTGGAGTATCTTTGGGATGTTATGGAAAGGTCCGTTCGAGCTTTGGATCTTCCACCCAGAAATAAGATGGAATTATAGACAGCGCTCCAGCAAACATGGTTGGAACGCTTTTGTGAACTGGTGAACTCAGTGCCTCGCCGTGTGCCTGCCCTTCTCAGGGCGAAAGGTGGGCCTTCCCGTTACTAGGTAGGTATCCTATAATTTTTGTCTGCTCAGTGTACACCTCAATTACATCACCTTGCAGGTGCTTAGTCTCCAGATACTGCAATTTGCAGAATTTAATCCTTTGTTGGTAAGAGCAACTCATTGTTCCACCCACCAATCTCGTTGCCCTTCCCTGTATTCGTTCCAGCAACTCCACAACTTTCATAAAATGAGACCTCCAGACCTGTATGCAGTACTCCAGAGGTGGCCTAACACTAGGGGATATCATCTCCTTATCCCTGTTAGAAAAATTTCGACTATTCAAAAGTGCTTGAAATTCAATCAAGAATTTTTAAAACGTTATTCCTATTGGAGGTTTTCATGAGATTGTTGATGTTCGAGTTTATCAAGAGATTCGACTAATCGACTTTCCAGCTATTTAGTGTACTGTACTTAAGAAAGAATTGTTTTAAATATCGTGAGAAAACCATAAGCGGGAAAGTGCAATTAACTCGACAAAAACATAATTCACTGAGAAAAACATATTGCACGTAAATTTAAATTAATCCTAAAGCACAACTTCCCTGTCTTCTCTTTTCAGTCTGCAATTTGCATTTAGTATTCAGAAAATTAATGAAATTTGTTTTATCATTAAATATTCTGGAAATTCATCTAAAATTTTTACTTTCCTTCTAGCTACAGAAGGCTCGTGAGGAATGCCGCAATAATATTTCCCAAGAAGATTACCTTCAGAAATTTTGTACCGATGAGGATTTTAAGGAAAAGGTCAGTCTCAGTATGTTATTTTAGAATTTTTTTGTCTCTAAAAGCTGAAGTAATAAAATTTATATCAACATTCCTCACACAATCTCTCTCTCATCAACTATTCTCCATTTACAAATTATTAACATCAGTCGGTATCAGTTGTATGTTACTTAATTTGAATCCTCGATGATTACTCAATCATTCTTTTTCATTACCAATTTTCTTTTCACTTACATCAGTAAACTCATTTCAACTCTTATTACTCTTTTTCTATATTTGTTTCTAGCCTTTAACACATGAAATGTATTACCACTGGTATCCTCTTACCTCAGTAATGTTCACTATAAATCCCTCATTCAACCTTAATTACTCTCTAGTTACCATCTTAGTCATCTCTCTTTAGTCTTGAGGTTTCTCTAAAAATAAAACTTCTTTCTCTTTACACCTCATCCGATATGTTATCTTGTGTTGGCACCTGGACTACTTGAATGATATAGGTTAACACATCCTTACAGTACTACCCCTATAAATATAATTTCTTTTCTAATTCCTTTATACTATAACTTTCTTTTTATTACCCCTCTACCACCCTTGCATTATTTCATAACAAATTGTCTTAACCTTTGGAACTAACATGTCTAATACAACAGGAATGTTCTTTTTTTAAAAAAGGACTATTATTCAATTCCTTACAAAGGTATTATGAATCCTTGAGTTCAGGATTCGATAAAAAAAACAGGAACAGACTTTCGGTCCGCTTCTTCCAATTTCCTTTAAGTTAAAGCTTCCTTTATGGCAAACAGGCTTTCTTCCATTTCTTGGGGACTCTGCTTTCCTGAGTGTCGGACAGACTTTCATTCTTTTCTTGACTCACATATCCGCACAACTGACCATTATCACTGCCATCCGATGCCGGACCAGGCTTTCTTTCTCTTCTTGGCTCACTTATCTGCACAACTTTCAACGCACATATTCCCACTTTTCCATACCTCCAAAAAACCATCATCACTTTCAGTCCACAGTTACTCGCGTCCTCTACGCCTCACTACCCATTTCTCTCACGTTTCTGTCTTTTTCCTTTTCTTTTTCATCTTGCTACCACGAGATGTGAACTGTGACCACCAAAAAATCTAATCCCACGTCAACCCGCAAACTCACGACACTTTCGATCACAGAGAAGTCAGATACAGAATTGACACTTGCTGAAATTACTCCCCCCGAACTTTACTCTTTCCCTCAAGTTTGTAACGCCTCCCCGAAGAACTCCAACCATTACTTTTAGCTATTTTACATAATTTTTACATAAAATAAATATAAACTTACTAGCTCTATCTCTGCAGCCAGTCGAAAGATAGGCGAGTAATTTCGTACAAATCGCTTACACAAATAGTATATATAATATATATATACACTGAGGGATCACTGAATTATGACCACCCCTATGAAAACTGAATCTGCTATCGTCAATTGCTTGCTGACTGTGTACACCCCGCTATGTTACACTTTTTCTTCCCGATTGGCGAAGGTATCTTCTAAGATGACGATGACAACGCGCCGAGACATCGGGCACTTGTTGTGAAGGAATGTTTTGAGGAACACGGTTCTCACTTCCAGCATATCGATTGGCCTCCGAAATCCACCGATATCAATCCCATAGAGAACTTGTGGGACACTATGGAAAGGCATATCAGGCGTCTGGCTACACAAATCCCCTCCACACCTGCATTGCTGACAGCATTTAAAGTTCCACTGATTCAACAAGATGTTGAATCAATGCTACGTCGGATAGCTACTGTACTCAGGGCAAAAGGAGGATCTACGAAGTATTAGGTACGTGGTCATAATTCAATGATCATAAGTATATATACATATAATTTAAAAATGTATGTTATATGATAGTTATTATGATAATATAACTATAAACAAAATTACAATTCATAAAACAAATTATGTGTACTTTATATAGCGATACAAATTAAACATCTATACAGACCACCACAAAATTTTATTTAAAATTAAACAAATACATAAATTTAAAAAAAAAAATTCAGTTTAAGTAACTTAAACCCGAATTACATGTCACCCCTGGAATGTTGTTGGGGTACCCCGGTTGAAAATCATAGGGCTAAATAGTCAGAGAACAAACTAACATGATACATTTCACTCCTCACACACTATTAAATCTTAGGCCTCCACAGAGTACTGTGATACACAAATACGGTACACAATGCGGACATGGGGGGAACCCCTGGTGCTGTCAGATATCTAACACACTTTATTTATCAAGTTGGTGTTGTTCATTGAGCTGGACCGATAGATGGGCATTTTTTCTGAAAGTTAAAACATTTCTGTATTTCGTCTTCAATATCAGGCTAGTTCCAAGTGCTGAGCTTGCGTTTCTGAATTTGAAATAGACGCTAGATTTGATTCGCAATCTTAACCTTGGACTATATTGTGGATAGTAGCAGGTAGTCTACCTACAATAAACAGTAACCTTTTGGTTCCTCCTCCATTGAGGAAGACTTCGGGATTTTGTTGTTGTTGCTGGTTTGTTGTTTAATGGTACAAGGGCTGCGAAGGCCATATTGTGCCTTCTTCGGGATGTATATTCTTACTCCACTGATCTTAAAGACCGATCATTTAAAACAAATAACCAAATCCAAAAACTCACTATGCAGACACGTTCACAATTTCATTGCTCAACATTGTAACTTCAATACACACGTGGGGTTGCAATGTTACGGCTCTGCACAGATTTCACACAAGAATTAAAAAAGGAATACGCCGCGTCTGCACATCCTGAAAACTCTAGATTTTATTAAAGAACTGTCCATCCGGTCCTAACAGCCGAAATTGTGAACTGTTCCACAATTGGTCTCTCTTTTTGATGAGAATTAAGGCTCTTTTGAATCGACAAACCCGCCTGCATTCTAACTCCTGCAGGCCTATAAGGTTACTCAATAAACATTAACCACAAAAAAGCTGAGGACAGGCATAAAACTCAAATCATCAGCAATTTTATTACAGGGGACAATGTATACTAACCATATCCATGTCCATTTATACATTCGGAAACTGTTCAAAAAAGGCAGAAATCAGAGGCAGAACATTGCAGCCTTGTTTTCTCAAGGCTAAAGTGTCCCGTCCGTTATTTCTGAAAAAACAGCTGAAAAATTAAAAACAAAACAGGTATTTATTTTTTTTACTGAAAACCCCAAATACCAGAGGTATTAGAACGTATAGTATTTAGTACCGTGGAGGGTATTTAGTACGGTTGGAGGTTGAGAAGTTGAAAGATGATATTTGTTGACATTGGACTTCTGTAGACTGAAATTTTCAGGAAATACGTATGAAGGAAGGTTGTTCCAGAAAACTGCAGTTGAATGAATAAATGAGGAAGATGAAAAGTTGGTTCTGTGAGTTTGAAGTTGGACAGTAAAGGGATGTTGGCTAGTGGCGGCACGTGTTCGGACTGTTTTGAAAGAGGGAGCAGGAATTATAGAAGCCAATTCAGAAGAACAGTGCCCATGGAAGTATCTGTAGAAGAGGCATGCACCAGCAGAAACAGTACGTCTATGTGACAGAGAGTGGAGAGACTGTTAGAGCGTAATCATAGGGCAACTGAGATGAGCAGTATTTGAATCAACCGATAACCGAGATTCTGTCAGAAAAAGTACATGGGGTTTGGCAGACTGCAAGTGGAAATGGACATCGTTGAGATTAGAATTGAGACCACGTATATTTGTGAAATTAAATTAGAAGTGTTTGGGAGGTTTAGATCTTTTCACAAATAAGCTTGCCATTTTAGTTTGACAATTCATTGTGTATAAAATAGTAAGAAAAATTGGAGGAGACATGCTGTATGAAGTAATGAAATTTTGGATATGGCGTATGCATGATAAGAATATACCCAGATACTTGACACAACGTGGCCTCGACAATGACCCCAGCATACACACTACTCGGCCTCCATTCGGTCACTATCTGGAAAAGTAGAGGTAGAAGATTATACACTAGCTGATCCGGAATCCTCCTGGAGAGTTACCAATAGATTCGGTCCAGTGTACTAACAAGCGGCAGGCCTGCGAACACCGTTTTAGAGCTGTACCCTCGAAATGTAAGGAATATTGGATCTCGCCACGATGTTCATCATAACCTCAAAAGTCATCAATCATACTGCATGATGCAAGACATGGGGGACGGGTTGACCGGAACTTAGCTCTGGAGACTAAACATGGGTTCCACCAATTCAAACCTCCAATAAGCAAAGTGGTGGTATTGCATTGCTCGATGAGAATCATCTGCTACCTAGTATTGTCTGGTAACACAGAGTGGCAGCATTGCTCCATGTGGTGTGGACGCCACACCCCGACCGCTGCTTAAGTTGGTTCACACCTGGGTGGTCACCCACAGTGTGCTTTTGCATGGGGGTTATACCCAGGATTACTAACATTCCCACTGTAAGATGTAGATCTGACAAATTAAAGTAAAAATATTTGTTTTGCTAAAATAAATAAATCCAAGAAGGGTGAATGAAAGTGAAAATTAGCATTAATTCCCGAGTATTAAGTTAAAGATAGCAAGTAGTAAGATTGGATGTTTATTTTTAATGTAAATAAGGTTAAAGTTGGAAGAACACTGTATTCAGTAATCGATAGTAAACAGGGACAGCAAGACTAGAGGGTGCATTTGAGAACAGGCGTGAAAGGCTCGCTGAGGGCAAGAATAATAGCCCTGTGAGATGGGATTACGAAGTGTCTCTTTTGATCTAAGCCACGGTTAAAAAGTAAACAGGAAATGATGGACGTGCTGTGTTCGCGTCAAAATAAATCGACATCTGGGTGACTGAATGTCGAATAAGGTGGTCATATTTAGCAGAGGTGGGAACAGGAAAAATGAGTGTTTTAGAGTGACCCGGCAAACATGAAAAGGTCATACTGCCGTGTGAAAAAAAAATAAGAAATTTCTAGAGAAGGTTTGGTTTGTGCGCTAGGTAAACGTTTGGGGTGAGTTGCTCTAGCAAATAGGAAGGAACGGAAAAAATTTACAGTATGGAGATTGGTTTGCGTCCTTGGAGGAGGCGTTCCAAACTTGAGGGAAAGAGTAAAGTTCGAGGGGAGTAATTTGAGAAAGTGTACATTCTATATCTGACTTCTGTGTTGTCAAGGGCAGAAAGTCGTGAGTTGCGAGTTGAAGTAGAAGTAGATCTTTTGGTGGTCAGGATTCACATCTCGTGGTAGCAGGTTGAAGAAGAAAAGGAGGAAAAAGTGAGAGAAAGAAAGCCTGGTCCAGCATCGGAAGGCAGTGATAGGCCATGAAGGCGGTGGTTCAGTTTAAGGTTAATGTAAACGTGTAAGAAAGAAAGCCTGGTCCGGCATTGGAGGGCAGTGATATGCAATGAAGGTGGTGCTTAAAGTTAAGATTAAGGTAAATGTGCAAGAGAAAGAAAGTCTGGTCCGGCATCGGAAGGCAGTGTGCCCAAGAAATGGAAGTAAGCCTGCCTGCAACGAAGGAAGCCTGAACGTAAGGAAATTGGAAGTAGCGGCTATTGTAGTAAAGAGGGAGGAATAAGGTGGTAACTAGAGGGTAACTAAAGTGGAATCAGTGATTTTTAGTAATTATTACTGGTTGTAAGAGGATACCAGTTGTGATGAAATTCATGGGTTAAAGGCTAAGAGATATAACGAAATATATAGAAAGAGTAATAAGAGTTGAAATTAGATTTACTGATATAAGAGATAAAAATTGGTAGTGTAAGAGAAGAATTGAGTAATCATCGAGGATTCATATTTAGTAAGATACAACTGAGGTTAATAATTCGTAAATGGAGAATAGTTGACGAGAGAGAGCTAGTGTAGTGTACTGTAGTATGGTTCAAATATAAGGAAATTGGTATGCTTGTATGTAATTATTTTTTTATGTAAATACTGCCTATAAAATAATATGTTCATTAAAGGTTGCACATTTTTTTGTAAATAAATATGTGTCTTTAATGTTCTGCTAACACCCGCTTTACAAACCCTAGAATCTAGAATTTTCTGTGAATTGCAGTCAGGTTTGTGTTTGTGGGGTGGGATTGTGACTATAGTACGCTGGAAATCCAAATTAAATCAGTTAATAACATATATAACCCTCCCCCACACACACCGGCAATTATGAAGGTGCAAGCACAGGATTTCGCTGTCACAGACCATCAGGACTTGGCCGAAATTGGGTCCACTTGACTTGAGTGTCACCCGAATATCAGTTCCATCAGCGTTTTTGACTCCCAGGTAGCAAGTACAACTTGTCTGGCATATCTGACAGAATGCCTGTGACAACCTCAAGACCATATAATGATACGCTTTCGTGTAAAAAGATTATAATCGAATGTAATAAAAACTGACTTCTTTAAATGTTATCTTTTTTCTTTTATTTGTCTGAGCAGATTATATAATTAAAATTCAAGCCTTAATAATGAAATTATTTATAATTAATAATTAACATGGAAATGTTTCATTTATCACAAATTAAAACCGATATTTTTATTTTTTCAGTTTGAGAATTGTGTTGCAGCAGCCATGGTAAGTATCATTATTCAGTGCTTCTGTTAATCTACGATATTTGTTATCCATTATTAAAGAATTCCTTAGTATCAATTTAAAAAACACCGACTGCTAGGGGATATTTTAAATCTTACATAACTGCTGTTGCTTTTGTTTTAGGGTCTTGGCAGCATCAGTGACTAAGGCTGTGTACTGCAGCGTCAAAATCAGTGTCAATTTCTCGCCTGAGCAAAGTGTGGTAGAACCAACAGCTCAGCCTCGAATTTCAGAATAAATAAAGGCTTCATGCAAAATGGAAAGCCACATCAGACCCAATAGATAGGACAGCATATTCACGCACCCGTGCTCGGTTTAACAGAAATAAATCTAAAGCCATGAAAGCCTACATTGGTATAAAAAACATTGGTAGGGAAGACACCGTTTAAGGCAGGACGTGATGATTTCTCTCAACAAATTAATCCGATCGAATGGTTTGACTACATTACAAGATTTGTGATATTATTATATTTATATTATTATAAATGTTGGTGGGATACTATTGATGGTTTATCCAAGCCATCAATAGTGTTCCACCAACGTCATGTACTGGATTTGATGGGATCCCACAATTTATCCTTGAGAGCATAAGTGTTTTCATCATAGATGCGCTTCTAGGAATCTTAAATGAAATTCTCACAACTCAAAGTTTCCCAATAGCCTGGAACCAATATATAGTTCGGATAATTCCAAAAACACATGGAGCTACCTCAGTATCACAGTTCAGGCCAATTACGAAAGCGTCAGGCATCCTCAAAATTATGGAGAAGTGCCTTTTTCCCATCTTAACCCACTATGCACTGAAACGCTGGTCCACCATCACCAACCTGCTGGAAACCACCATCACCAACCTGCTGGAAACCACCATCACCAACATGCTGGCAACCACCATCACCAACCTGCTTGGCAACCAATAACACCATTCTGGAGGCAGATGGCAATTGTATATACAGCCTGCCTTCGACTGCATTGACGTCAAGCTCCTCCTTCAGCTATGTGAGGAGTGATACCAGATTAAAGGAAATATCCCTGAATTCTTAAAGTCACTTCTTACAACCAGGGTTCTTTACCTGATGGTGAATAAAAAATCCTTCAGTAGGAAAGTCAGTGTAGATATTCCCCAGGGAGGAGATTTCTTTCTGGGCTCCTGTTTACTGTTGCCACCCACCCATTCCTGTGTCAGGAAATGGATTTTTCTCAGCTACGCAGATGATTTCAAATTCCTCTATCGGATCCATGTAAACTGACCAACCCGAGACTGCTTCCTGCACTATCAACAACAGCCTAAAAACTCTAGTTACATACTTAGCACAGTTCTCTCTCCAGATTAACCCAAATAAATCTGCACAAATGATGTTCTCACTCAAATCACACCCAACTCAACTAAACCTGAAAATCCATGGAACTCCTCCATCCTTCCAATAACGAAGCACAGAGATCTCGGGTTCATCTTTGACCCTAAGCTCAGCTTGAAATACCATGTCACAGATATTCACAACAATGTCTGCCGATCAAGATGGCTTGCCAAACAACACCTCTTTCATGTCGCAGAGTCTCAGTACACCCTTCAATATATTTATTGGTTTCTTCAGCCAGTCATCTTTAGTTTCTTCAGCCAGCAAAAATCACCCTAAAAACCATCTCATCTGATGAGTACTGCCTTCTCCGGTGGGTGCTTTTCAAGCACAGACTTCCACCCCTCACACATACTTCAGAAAAAAACCAAACTCCTAAACTACAGAAAAGTCTCAGAACGGATCTTCACCCTCCGCTTACTCGTCACCATTAAAATGATAGCGGGTGAAATCAATGCGCCAAGTTTTTGGCAGATTTGTAATTGGAGAAAACCCCCGAAACTCCCAAGGGTCCTCCCTTCTTTACAGTCCGTGGCGTTGAGGCTCAGGAAGGTTGACAGATTCCTGCCAATGGAGATGCTCCAAAACGTCCAAGATATGGATGCTGACTACTAGAATTTCATTGAGGACAAAGCCTACAGAAGATGTATCATCAAGAAGCAGGGCGCCTCCATAGCCAGGTGGGCAGGAGTAGCTGTGCGTAGCACACGCGACCACCAAATACGGAGGAAAGTCAGGGGATGACCACCGCATATCCCCGGAGCTATATGGCCTTAGTTGCCAATGCTCCTAAAAATCAAAATAACAACAACAACATCAGGGAGCAGCTCTCGTCTTCAACCGAGTGACTGTCACTGTTTTTCCTTGATCGGTTTGTTGATATTGTGAAAAAAAAATAAAAATAATAAATAAAATCTGTTTTCATGTGTTTACAACTTACATTTTTGTTTTTACAGTTTTCGTTCCTTTTAATGCTAAACCACTAGCATTTTTGCTGTTATAAATAAATAAATACATTTTCAGTTTATACTCCGGTATGACCAAACGGTCAGAGTTGGGCATTGCATCAGGCATCCATGTAAAATTTACTTATTTTCGCTAATTCCAATAAAGATATTATATATAATCTTCAAGTCGTTGCCCGTTCTATACTCCACGTCTATCCGGGGTCTCTCTGAACAATGCCGGGGACCTGCTATTCACATTCGCTCCCAAGGCAATCTTACTCACTGGGAAGTCTATCTGAAAGCTCCTCAGATATCTGGTTGCTGGGAAACTGTTCGGCTTAGGCCTCGCTGATAACCCAAATTTCACGTGCGGGGAGGTCGAAACCTGGGACCACCTGCCCACAATACGAAGATCTCAGATGAACCCTTTGTTGGGGGGGGAGGAAAAAAAGGTTAATTATTCCCTCTTGTTATTTATCCTTATTTATATATTTTATTTATTTTTACCTCGAAATATATATTTATTTGTATATATTTTTTTTCTATCCCTCGCTTATTCCTCTTTCATCCCTGGGTATTTCTTTCCCCCTTTTACCTTGGAACCACAAAGGCTGTTGTTTTATTTCTTTATTCCTTTAAACGGGGGGAGGGTCCTCACTTCCCTTCCAAGGCCCACATGCTACCTGCTCCATAATATATTATTTCCATTAATTTTATCCTGTTTGTTCATCAGAAGATCCAAGTACTGAGGACTTTAGTTTATTATTTTTCTCTTTATTCTAGATTCCCTAGCTTGGATAGTTCGTACCACTAATTACAGCTCTGAGGTGTCAGTCTATTAAGACGAAACAAGGGGTATTAACATAACAAGGATTTATTTACCATTTGTACAACAATTATTTACGCATTCTAAATTATCATAATCTTACAACACAGTAATTATTATTATACATGAAATTGTGTCCTCCCTTAATCACCCTTCTTAAACAATTCATAAACTTCCACTATGTTTTCAATACAAAATCTTAAATATTCTATCTTATACACCTTTATATGGTCATATATATATATATATATATATATATATATCTCCTTTCCAACATAAACTGAATAACTTCAATAATTCTCTCTCTCTCTCTCTCTCTCTCTCTCTCTCTCTCTCTCTCTCTCTTACATGCTCTATTGAGGAAATTTCTACTGAATACAATTCACTCTGTTAATAGCAATCAGATAATTCATGAAATCAATTCTTACTTTTAACACGTTTCTTTAAGTTTCTTATCAATATCTCTAATCACAGATGAGTAACATTCACTCACTCTCTTTCTCTCTCTCTCTCTATTTCTATTATATCTTATTCCTATCCTTACAATATAGTAGTCATCACGTTACAATACTTCTCAAACTGTCCTGTCCAATTTTCTCCCATGTATTTCTTTACAACACCGTTCTCGTTAGTAAAATTCACTAAACTGACTTACTTGGTATCTTTTTTCTACCACCTTGGTGAGTTTCCGATCCTTCAGGTCTTCCTCCGATTTCTTCCGTGATCTGCTAGGCTTACGGCTCTTTTCTGCCTCCACGTCGATCTTCCCACACTTAGGACTTTCTCCAGGTCATTCTGCCTTTCGCTATTACCTTTATCCACTAAACTATCATGATCGGACTTTCCGTACGCGTTTCCCGCACTCCCGAAATATCCTTCCGCCACTCTCATGCGCCTCTCCCCGGGATTCTCCTCCGGATCCTTTCCTTTCAGGTTTTCGGACTCTGACTCTTGGGCTTCATCTCCTCTCTGCATCACCTTTTTGTTTCCATTCTCTCCCTTATTTTTCGTCCAATCATTTGGTAGTCCTCCATTATTCTCTTCTTTTTCATTCGCTCATTTCTTATTCCTTTGTTTTTAACCAGATTCTGGTAGGTCAAACTGCCTTCTTTGTGATGAGAGCATCCGGGTGCTACATCATCACTAGAATTTTATCTGGGACGCCCGTTACCACTTACCTCTTCTGTCACGCTTCCTTTCAAGTTACCGCCCTTGAAATTATTGAGTGCCTTTCGTGTCGGCCTGTTTGTACTTTGTTTACCGCTTGAACACGTTGCACTCTCTGATCTGGAGTCTTCCTTTTCTGATGGAGTCCGAAACCGTTCTAGGGTATGGGCGTTCTTTTGTCCCCTGCTGCTGTGAGTTGGCACAGCACCTTTTCTATAAACAAGAACCGCATCAAAACTGGGCTACCCATTGTATTACAGTTCGGTCAGTGCCCCTCCTGCTGCTATGCTAATCCAGTCCCTTTTGAATGTACACAGCACAAGCAAATCTGCTGAGTGCTTGTCTGTTTTAAACATTAGATATTTTTCAAAAAATGGTAAATTTTAAAATCCTAATATATATGTGAGAATAGTTCTTACACCTTAATACGAAAATCTATTACCTCCCCAAAGGATTTGTACATCAGTTTATTGAAGTGGAAGATGAGTACCGAGCGCTTTCCCAGTATGCACGGAACCTCTTCAGAAGGAGAAAGGTGTTAATCGTCTTTAAAAGGGAGAAGAAAAGGCTTTGGAAGGAATTTACTGTTTTCTGGAAAAAAAGATGGGATGAGAGTGAATTTGGGCTTGTAACAAGAAAGTATCTTGCGCAAGTGGAATTCTCAAACCCCTGGAGTTATTTCATGGTTTAGACCTTCTATGACAATTTCTTATCTGCTAACAGGGCATGGGTCCCTCCGGACTAAGTTATTTGAGTGTGGTCTGGAGCCTGATCCGTTCTGCACATGTGGGGAATATGAAACGTGAATTCATGTACTTCTGAGATTTAAGTACATCTGAGACATTCATGTACATCTGAGATAAGATTTATATCTAATTGTTATTGTATTGACTTATATGGATTGCTATTGTGTTGATTTATATTAATTAATGTTGCATTGATTTATGTTAATTAATGTTGCATTGATTTTGGCCAATTGTTATTGTAGAGATGTATGTTATATATTGTTTTCTTGGTTCTCAGTAATACAGTGACTCAGAGCATATTTTAAAAAAAATGTATTGTATATATCTGTTTAATATAATAATTAGTGGGTGTAACTGAGGATAATTTGTGGAGGTTTTCCACTAGTAATTCACTTGTCGACACTCACTGGTATTGCAATACAACCTGTGGGTGAGGGAATTAGAATTAGCATTAGTAGAGGCTTTTGATGCAAGAAAGCAAGCTTATGCAGCATCAGCCAAAAAATAAATAAAGAAATAAATAAAAAATAACCACTTCCACTTCACCCCTCTGTTCGTTCGAAATACCTGTCCAGCTGAGCCTTAAACTTATTTAGACTATCAACTTCCACGACAAGGGATGGAAGTCTGTTCCAGCTACCAACCACCCGCTGGCTAAAGGCAAATTTCCGCACATCTATCCTACATCTGTCTTTCCTCAATTTGAATCCATGCCCTCTCAGGTGATTATTCTGAGCAAGAGGAAGAATCCCATAAGCATTGAGCATGCTCAAACCATTCAACGCTTTGTACACCTCTAACAGATCACCTCGCTGGTGCCTAGTCTCCAGACACTGTAATTCGCAAAACTTAAGCCTTTCTTCGTAAGAGCACCCCTTTGTTCCATTCACTAATCTTGTTGCCCTTCTCTGTACTCGTTCCAGCAGCTCTACATCCTTCTTGAAATGAGGCCTCCAGACCTGTATACAGTACTCTAGGTGTGGTCTGACCATTGCCTTATACAAAGGAATAATCACCTCCTTATCCCTGCTAGAAAAATTCCTATATATCATTGACAATACACCATGATCTACTCTTGCAGCCCGTCTGCACTGCTCAGCAAACCATATCTCCTGCACAACCACCCCCAGGTCCCTTTCATTCTCTACCACTGTCAGTGTAGTACCACAGAGTTGATACGTTGCTCTGGGGTTGCTGTTTCCCATATGCACTACTTTACATTTGTCAATGTTAAACTTCATTTGCCACCTCTCAGCCCATCTGCTCAACCTTTCCAGATCCTGTTGCAGTAGCATAGTGTCAGTAGTGTCCTTGACAACCCTGCCAACCTTCGTATTGTCTGCAAACTTGGACATTAAGCTTGATATACCATCATCAGTATCATTTATAAATACAGAAAACAATAATGGACCCAACACTGAACCCTGAGGGACTCCACTAATAACATTAGTCCACGATGAGCAGTGTCCATTGATTACCACTCTCTGTCTTCTCCCCCTCAACCACCCCTTTATCCATAGCAGCAATTTGCCTCCAATGTAACACTGCTCCAATTTGTGCAGCAATCTTCCATGTGCAACAGTATCAAAAGCCTTTCTAAGATCCAAGTATATAATATCAAAGTTATTCCCTGCATCCAGTTCTTTTGCGACTGCATCATAGTACTCAATCAAATTGGTCAGGCAAAACTTCCCCTTAACAAAACCATGCTGTGTCTGAGCTATAACTAAAGTCTGTCCAGATGATCCTGCAGTGCTTCTTTAACCAGTGCCTCCATTAATTTTCCTGAAACAGAAGTTAAACTCACAGCTCTATAATTACTTGTCAGCCTTTGATCCTCCTTTGTGAATTGGGGTCACATTTGCACATCTCCAGTCCATGGGTACTTCCCCTGAGTCCAAGGAAGCTTTCATAATTAAGGCTAAGGGTTTGCTTACTTCCTTTGCTGCCTCCTTTAATATAACTGGATAGATCCCATCCACCCCAGGTGCCTTTCTTGGGTTTATCTTCAACAATTTCTCCTCCACTTTACTCTCAGTTATTACAAGAATCTCTAGCTTACTGCCAGAGTTGAATACACCTCTGGCATTCCCCTCGCTGAATAACTACTCATGTGTGAATGTCGATGCAAAATATTCATTTAGTTTGTTAGCTACCTGAGCAGGATCATCAACAGTTGACCCATCGATATCAAGTGAACCAATCTGATTCATCCCCTTCCTTCTAGCGTTTACATAAGTAAAGAACTCTTTGCTGTTTTTCTTTGCATCCCTTGCCAAGGATTTCTCGTAATCTGCCTTCGCCTGCCTAACCTCCTTTGTAACTTGATTACAGATCAACTTGTATCTATCATAGGCTTCTGTGTCATGTGTTAATTTGTATGTATCCCATGCGTGTTTCTTATCTACCATATGCCTCATCAGTTCATCTGACATCCATTTAGGCCTAAACCTTGAACAATATTTCTTAGTTGGTATGTAAAGCCTAGTAGCTTCCAAGATAAGTTCTTTGAATGCTTCCCATTTTGAATTTGCTGTTGGTAACATCATCAGTTGGTCCCACTGTATAGAATTTAAATACTGTCTCAGTCCATCGTAGTCGCCTTTACGGAAGCAATAACCCTTCCCTTTACCACTAATGGTAGTTACCTCTTTGAGTAACTCCCACTTCAGCACACTGTGATCACTGCCACCTAGTGGTTCATTTATCTGCAGATTCTTAATGCATGAAGAATCAATAGTTATAATCAAATCAAGAGTATTCCTCCCTCTAGTTGCCTCTCGAACATGCTGATGTAGAAAACAATCATCCAATAAATCCACGAAAGCCTTGCTAGTGTGTGAGTGACCAGCCCCCAAATTCCAGTCAATATCTGGGAAATTAAAATCCCCCATTATAAGACCCTCTGATTTACTGGCCCACTCTTTTTCTCTGTACAGTTTCTTATTATACTCATCAGAGTCATTAGGCTTATAGCACACTCCTACTCTCAATTTTGATCTCGCAATGCACATTTTGTAAGTATCATATATATATATATAATAATTGTGTGGGTACAAAAAAATGGGGAAAAAATGAAATGCCTATTGTAGGCATTGTGGCTGGGGAACCGTAGTTAGCATGGGCACTCGGAGCGGCCTGTGGCTTTTCAGCACCACTTTCGGCAGGGTTTGATGTACTGTGTGTTGTGACACATTACTCCCATCACTAGCATTCCATTTACTAGCGAGCACAATCGCCCCTTCTGTTGCCACGAACCATCCAGAAGAGCCTTCGCCCACTTCGAGCATCGATGAGTCATGGTCGTCCAACACCTCGCTGGCGATTCGTGGGTTTCCCCTCCTCGGACCACTTTCGGTAGGTACTAACCACGGCTGACCGTGAGCATCCCACCAGCCTTGCCGTTTCGGATATGAACAACAGGAAAATCGACCAGAGAACACACGCACTTTGCAGACGAAATAAATACGGGTAGATGTAATCATTTAGAGGAGACACTAATATAATTGAGATAGGCTCTGACCCAATCGTCTGGCCATTACAATTTTGCCTTTGTCAAACTCGCTTAATCCTCTGCCTTTCCAATCTGAAAAACAAGGGTAACACTGATTAACGGAGCTCAGTATCACGTGTTTTTATACCGTGTCCCGACCGGTGCACACGCTGTGGTTCACCTGCAGTTGCTTCGATTTGCATAACGGCTCACTGGTCATAATGTTTTGGCTCGTTGGTGTATATTCTTGGATTCGTGTATTTGCTTCGAAAATCCTGTCACTAAGCTTTTAGTCATCACTACCAACTATATTTACTAGCAAGCTTAGCTTACTGTTAACACTTAGAATTGATCTTAACACTCTTAAATATTCTTAAAACGTCAATACTATGCCGATTTGCTCAACTTGTTCAATGATCATCTAACTTCTCTAGTTTGACTTTATCCAGTGAAACCTTCACACAGGAGAATGGACTTAACAATTTATGGTCACGTTACTCATTATTCTGCTTTAATCCTTTCAGAAACCTGCAGGTCAATTAGGAGGCATACCACGAAAGATCGTAACTGTAAGTAGATGCATGTTTTGGAGAATCTGTTCTTAGATGACAATTTTCTAATTTGTTCGAAACAGGCATTTAATCGGATGGAAACGTGTTACAATGCTCTCGCGCGGGATTAGCAAACACTGCATTTCAGAAATATTTACAGCAGGAACTCTCAGGAACTGCTGTGGCACATGCATTAATTTTAACATGACATCCAAATAGGTTAAGCGATGAACATCTGAAGTGGATAGGACAACATATCCTCTTCATTTTCAAAAAACTGTACTTTGTAAAATAATAAGAGAGGTTTACGTCAATGTAATACGTAAAACACTTCCGTATGATACTCTCCAGCAATTAAAACGAAAAAATCACAAATCTTACATTACAGTAAAACATAAAAAATATAATTAAAACTCAATTGAACACAATTAGAAATCAAATGAACTCAATTTAAGATCAATCTAACGTAATTAAAAATCAAATTAATTAAACGAATTTAAAGGGAAAAAATTCCAAAAAAACGATTTTCCTTCCTTAAGCTGACAGTGCTTTTCGACCGTATGTCGGGATCACAGGAACGAAAATTACCGAACAGGGTGAGCATACCACTTAAGTAGGGATTATTTGTTTTCGCGCATGCGCGTAAAAGCCAACGAACCGGAGATTAGAAATGGCCGCCGAACATTAACAGAATTCTCATGTAATTTAATCTCAACAGCTTCTGCAATTAATAATCTGGTATAATTACGTTGGACACTAAGTATTTTGGCTTCGTTAAATAAAAAAGTATGTTTTTCTTTGACGGCATGGAAGGCTAATTCTGATGCTGCTGAACGAAAGCACGAACTGAGACCGCACGTTGATTTACACAAAAATTCAGAGGAACCGCGTAGAACCTTGGTACGATGAGTTGCAATCCCCTCTAAATATGTTGTATACCAGGTCATTTATTTGTGTTGCGAACGCGGAAAGAACCGATGGTTGTTCAGTATAGTGTGTTAATTTCCGTATTGGCCTGGCCACAATTTTAAATTCGGTATCTTTAAAAAATCTGTTAAGCTGTTTGTGCCACTGTTCAACATATGGGACTGAAATAAAGTATTGTTTAATATTACGATTGAAGGTTGGTGAGAAATTTTTATCCTATCCCTAGCTTGTACCCTAATTCAGTAGATTGTGGCAAGGGGATAACCGCTGTTTAAGAATTTGCTGGTTAGTATTTGTATTTCTGAGCACAAAGCAGATTCCGTCGTTGAATATATATAGGCATTTAGAAATTGATTAAAGAAATTGATTTTGTAGGTGAATGGGTTATAACTATTATAATGTAGAAGCATACCGGCGTTTGTAGGTTTTCGTTAGATGCTAAACTGGATTTTATTCGAGTCCCGAGTAAGCGTGAAATTTAGAAAGTTTAATGAATTTGTATCTATACCCTCCCTTTCCAATGTAAATTTGAGTCTACAGTGATTATAATTAAACGAATGTAAAATGTCTTGGATAGTACTACTATCAATAATAACTAGAACATCGTCTAAATACCTCCCGTAGTATGTGATATGGGGTAGAAAAGGCTTCAAATGTACACGCTCAATCTTTGAGAGATGTACCTCCGATATTAAGCCGCTCAAACTCAATCGCATCGTCAACCAAAAAATTTGTTTGTACACCTTGTCTCGAAAGGTGATATTGTTGGCCTCAATTAAGAGTTTAATTAAGCGAAAAATTTCTTTAATAGGAAGCTTCGTATGATTAATCGGTATCGAGTTATTATTTAACATATCCCAAAGAATATCTAATATGTATTGAATGTTTACATTCGTATATAACGAGTTAACACCTAGTGAGAATAAATTATCATTAGCGCCAAGTCTACAGCCCTTAAGATTATTAAATAGTGTACCGTAGTTCTTAATCCCAAATTGTATTGCCTGTCTAAAGGGTTTTATAATGCTATATACATGTGTGACTAAGGATGAAATTGCCGAGTTTCTGTAAGAAACAATAGGCCGAATAGGAAAGCCGGTTTTATGTAATTTTACCTGACCAGAAAGTGCAGGAATATTGTATGTTCTGGCCTTCAATTCCTTTAACTGAACCATAGTAATGTAGTCGTTTTTCCGATAAGTGGTTAAGGTTTTATTGTATTGATTGACCAAACTGGTAAACAGTGTCGGGTCTACTTCAAGATAAATGGAGGAATCTGAAACAACCGAATCTAACTTATTAATATAATAGTGTTTATCGAGTATTACAACTGCCTTGAAATCGAAGTGTCACCAAAGATAAGCATAGGAGCAGAAGAATCCTTTTTGCGAGATATAAGACAAGAGTGAGTTTTAGAAATTAATGTAGTGGTATTTTCGATACGTGGTTAAGGTTTTATTGTATTGATTGACCAAACTGGTAAACAGTGCTGGGTCTACATCAAGATAAGTTGAGGAATCTGAAACAACCGAATCTTGAGAATTACCTGGAGATCGGCATTTAAGGAATTGATAGCAGATTTTCGAGAATTTGAAGCAGATTGAGCAGTGCAAGGTTTCTCAAAATGGAAAGTGGAATGCAATGTGCTATCGTCGGCAAAACTATGGATAGGATGTCCAGTCAATGGAAGAAGGTCATTAATATACAAGAGCAAAAGAGTGGGGGAAAGAACTGAATCTTCGGGGACACCAGCATTAGTGGAGAGGTTAGAAGACAGAGAGCCATCTACCATTACTCTCAGTTAGTGATCAGAGAGAAAACTGGATAACCAATTACAAAAAACAGTTGGCAAACCATAAGATGGAAGCTTGTTTAGAAGACCTTTATGCCAAACACGATCGAAAGCCTTTGAGAGGTCAAGAGCAACTGCTTCTGTTTCACCAAAGTTTTCCCTTGAATTAGTCCATAAACGGGTAATATAAGCCAGAATATCACCGGTGGATCTCAACATTGATGGAATTTATACTGCCGATCGTTGATCAGATGGAAGGTTTCTAGGTAGTTTTAAGAGTTGGCCGTTAATCGATTTGTCCATTACGTTAGAAAGAGTATAAGTAATTTCAATGGTATGATGAGTGGATGGGAGGGATTTGTCACCCTTTTTAGGCATCGGCTGGATATGAGCAAATTTCCAAGCAGAAGGAAAAACAACTTTGGAATAAAAAGTGAAAAAGGCGGAAAAGAACAGGAGAAAGTTCAGGAGCACAGGTTTTGAGAACAAGTGGAGAAATATCATTGGGACCTGGAGCTTTCTTGACATCAAGATTCGTCAAAATCCTTCTAATATCCTTTTGACAGAAGGCCACAGGAGGTATTCAATGGAACGTGTTGAGAATGGTGGGAGATGTTATACCAAGATCATTAACACATGATTTGGACATAAAATGGGATGCTAGCAGGTCAGCTTTATCCTTGTCTGAAGTGATAACAGAACCATCTGGTTTGGACAGAAGTGGGAGTAGAGATGCGCAAAAGTTGCGGCCAATAGCTTTGGCAAGAGACCAGAATGTTCAGGTATTATTAATGCAAGAAGCAAGTTTTCTAATCTAAAATGAAGGCATTTCGGACCCTGCAATGCTACGTGATTCCGATTCGGCTTTGTGCCCGCTACACCTCCTGCAAGTATGTCGCACTGGTAATGAATCACCCTGTATATATTTCCAATAGTGTCAACACAGAAAATATAAAAAAAAATTGTTACGGGTACCTACCAAAACAACGTTCGGCGCTGGGGTCTGTGAAGCAAAGCCTCTCCTGGGCCACAATTTATTGCAAAATACAGATCTCTTGATGGCACACTCACACACTGACCTATATCAGCCACATTGCACTCATACACTCAACTTAAATAGTAACCAAGTGGATAAGTGCCAGACTGCCCCCATGGAAGACATGGATTTAAACCTCAGCAGAAAATTAATATTAAGAAAAGAAAGGCGGTGGCGCCATCTAGTGAGCAAAATAATAACTAAAATAATTTTCCCCCTGAATTCAACAACCAATCACAGAGCCAGCCACAACCAATCACAGAGAGGAGAAAGGACAGCACAACAGCCAATCAGCAGGCAGCTACAATGAAGCCACACTCACCTATTTTGCATATTTCAGACACCAATCTTAACTACTGACATTTATAATCATATTTCAGCTGACAGCCATTTTATACTCAAAAAGTTGGATAATCATCACTGTTTCTACCGTAATTCTAACTGAGTACACGACCTAGTAAGTTTTAATATTACTTCTTATTCATTACTAATTTATCTAATTTCTAGGAATGTTGGCTGATGTTTGCAGAAGTTATAATTCAACCTCCGCCGGTTATTGTTATAATCCCTGGGCCTATCATCTAGGCATCAGTATGCCTTGAAAAATATTTCAAGTAAGTAGCAATTTGTGTATTTATTTTAGAATATTCAACCAACAAAATGATACTATTTTTTTTCAAAGGTTTTACACTGAGTGGACAGAAATCATGGCATAATTATCTACTAACGGGTAGGCCCACCCTATGCCCTGATAAGGGCAGTCACACGGCGAGGCCACTAGTTCGGGAAAGCATTCCACAAGTATTTCCATCCATGTTTGCTGCACCGCTCTCCCCATCTTTTCTGGGTGGAGAATCCAAAGCTCGAATGGACCTTTCTACAGCATCCCAAAGATCTTCCACAGTATTCATGTCTGTGAATGGGGAGGCCATTCCGTGGTGGTAAAATCTGCAGAATGCTCTTCGAACCATGTTCTAGTCACCACTGCTCTGGGTGGAGGCGAATTTTCCTGCTCAAAGAATCCATTGCCCTGTGGGTGTACGATGACATGAAGAGATGCAGATGGTCTGCTAGGATGAACACATAACCTGGACTATTCAGAGATGTGACTAGATGCACCAGAGATCCAAACATTTGTCAGCTGAACACACCCCCAGACCATTACGGACCGTCGTCCACCTGCCTGAACAATTCCTTGTTGACATGACAGGGGCACAGCTTCGTGCGGATTCCGCTAGATAAACACCTTCCCGTTTGCTCGAAATAACTGGAAATGAGACACATGGGACCAGGAGACCAATCTGCAATCATCCAAGGTCCACAGCCAATGTTTTTTGCCCAGTTGTGGCATATATGCCTCTGTTGTGGTGGTACCAATGGCACTGTCGCTATCCGCTCATTGCGTTGCCATCGATGAGATGTTAATCCAGAAATGGCTTATTCTGATACACCCTTGATACTGTCGAACGGGTATAGTGCAATTCTTTACCACATCTGCGATAAAGTGACCCATGCGTCGAGCAACCACTATCATCCCTCTTTCAAAGTCAGTCAACTAACAGCGTTTATCCAATAAAGACGTCGAAGGTATACAATGAGTTCTGTCCTTTCACTGAAAACACACTTTCCAACAACAGTTTTCGGCGCTGATATACATTTATATACATCCACCGATTTTATTTCTTGAGGATCCTACATGGGTAGCTAAAAAAGAGTTCGGTGAATTAATTTCTCCTAAATCATGTAAAATTAATAATGATAGTACTAAAGATAATTATACATTTTAAGTATCTATTGCTATCCTATAGCAAAATTGATTCTTGTTTTTTTTTTTGTTGTTTTAATATGATAACAGTAGTTAGTATTTTCCTGAATCTAAAATATGCTGTAGTTTCACCATTCTTGGCCCAAAAGTGATTAGTTCACATAATCTGGTTGTTTGGTTAAGACTATTTCAATACAAAACACATCAGTGGATATGCTTACATTCATTAGTATATTTACAATTTAAACCCTAGACATTTCACACATACAGTTAACGTAATACAGAGCACTCGTGTCCAAAAGATATGTGCAATTTAAAAATATTGTGCGGATGATTTTCTTTGGTAAGCTTTGTCTTGAATGCCGCACTAAAATATCCAGGAGGAATATTTGAACATACGGTCATTGCAGAAACGTTCCTAGCGATTTCTCTTGACTTATTCCTCATATCCTCTTGCAAGATCATTAATCTGTCATTGACTTCTGGGTCAACACAGATGTTCCACAGAAGAGTGCTGCATTTAATGATTCATTCGCACAGTTGCTTTCTGAGCCAAGTTTTTTTTTTTTTTAATATCTAAATCAGAATCTAAATAAATTAATTTTCAAAGGCGTGCACCCCAATTCAATTTTCTGAATTATATCTTTATATGTAGGACACCTCAGGTTATTAAAAGTATTCTCACAACTATTTGAAAGACTGCCATGCTTTCACTAGAAACAACGTTAGGTATTTTTCAAAGATTCCAACCTGCAGAAGATATCTGATTTCTGGTCCCGCAAAGATTTCTTCTTTCACTTTCGTTGTACTCTTCTTTAGATATTTCGCACTTAAATAATACATATATTCTCTTAAATCCATCTTACCAAAAACGTTTAAAAATTCTCCATGACAGGTTTAATATCGTAAAAAAATCATTTACAAGAAATTATGCATTGGGTCTCTAATGAAACATACTGCACCTTTCTTGTTCCTGGCTCGTATATGATAATTTGAGGCCATCTGCGTCTGATAAATGGTGTGTGGTAAAAAGCTGTCCCATAGGCATTGGAAACAACAGTATTTTGCATATCCTCTTGCATGATCATTAATATGCCATTGACTTTTGGATCACCAAAGGTGTTCCATAGATGAGTGCTGCATTGAATTACTATTATGGCTATACATACTATGGCTACCTGGCTTCATTAAGGCGGATCGATTCCTCAGACTAGGAGGCCAATTTCCTACAAATTAATCTTCAGAACTGCAACATGTAATATTGACTTGGATTTCCGATCAAAACCATCCGATAGCCAACCGACACACTAAAATTTGGCGCATATCTTCTTTCCGCAACCCACACTTCCCATCCAAACACTTTGCTTCTTGCCAATCTTGCCGCCCTCTCTCACTTTTTCCTCTCCACAACCTCCAAAACTCCACTTATACATAGCAATACATTTAATTCAATTTTCTTTTACGCACCGCAACCGTGTGCGTATTGTCCCCACTCCACAAAAGGCACCACTCATGAAATAGTGTAGTGTCGTTCAGGTGGTGACTGCCCCGTTTTCTACAATGATCACATCAACTCTATTTTCAGTCTATTTCCATCTCTGCATTTTCCTGGTTCCAAGTTTGGTTAGGTATTTTAGCACGAGTTTGGGTCGCATCAGGTGATGATCGCCTACCTTCAGCCCTGCCGTATTTACTATTTGCTTCAGCTTAAGCCATTTCTACCCATTTCGTTTAAACAACTGAATGTACTGAGGAAAATATTTTATCTTCTCATGTGGATTTGCTTCCATTGCCCAGTATAACCCCCAACTTGTTACATTTGTTATTTTTAATTCAATAATATTAAAAATTCCCAATTTCTAAATATTTCTCTAAATACTTTCTTTCGTATTATACTAAAATACAATCTTTATTATATATATAATTTTTTGATGATAGTTTAAGTAAATTAGGTACGTGCTGTTTAATAGTATATTATGTTAGATATTATGGTGGTGTCCGAAAATATAAATCCAATTCTATATAAATATAAGAACATATGTATATTAACTAGCTGCCCAAAATATACCCATATATCAAAGCACCAATTAACTCTATAATAGACGATACCGGCCCCCGTGGCCAAACCATATAGATGGTATTAATCCGATCTGAATTATATTGCATAAGATATTTATTTATAAATTGTTCCTATTATAGATATATATATATATATATACAGGTTAACTTAATGCGATTCACATTCCTTTAGATATTACCTACCTCCCCTAAACGTTTGTACCGATATTTTTGAGACAACCTGTATATATATATATATATAATAGGAACAATTTATAAATAAATATCTTATGCAATATAATCCAGATCGGATTAATACCATCTATATGGTTTGGCCACAGGGGCCTGTGAATCGCATAGGAACCCATAACCGGAAACGTCACGGGAAAGTAGTAGCGGAGGCACAAGAAGCAGAAATGACACAAGACAGTAATTAGTGACAAACATTTATTTGACATAATATTAACAATGGAGTACGAGATGGATGCATTTCATGGTGTTACAACAGATGCTGGAAGGTTCCACCATGAGACGCGATGCATGCGTGACATCGACGCAGCATGGATTGGCGGACACGGTCGAACACACCTGGAGTTTCTTTGACAGTAGCAGCAGCGCAGACGAGTCTCGCCACGAGATCCATAGCCGTCTCCACAGACGATTCATATACCATACATTTGAGGGCCCCCCACAGAAAGATATCAAGGCTCGATAAATCAGGTGAGCGTGGGGGCTAGACAACAGGTTCACCACAGCCAATCCATCGAAGCCCAAAACGCTTGTTCAAATGGTCACGAACACACCTTCCATAATTGGCAGGGGCCCCGTCACGTTGAAACCAAATGTTGCGTCTCACATTTGCTGGAACATCGTCAAGTAACCTTGGTAGAACTTGTTCAAGAAAGATCCGATATTTAGCGGAGTTCATGCAGGATGGACACAGATATGGGCCGACTAATCAGTCACCGACCATAACCGCACACACATTTATTGCGAAGCGATGTTGTGCCGCATGGGGGTGCCCACCGTGTGGGTTGTCGTGAGCCCACACACGAGCATTGTGCTGATTGAATAAGCCTTCCCGAGTGAAATAAGCCTCATCCGTGAACAAAACATAGGCTGGAAAATTCAAATCTTAAACACTTTCTTGGAGAAACCACTGCGCAAAAGCCACACGTGCAGGATGATCTTGGGGGGAACAGTAACTGAACCGTTTGGAGATTAAAGGGGTGTAAGGAAACGTCGTGCCAGACACGCTGTACACTACAACGAGACACTCCTAAGGCAGAGGCAATGGCCCGTGTGCTGGTAGTATGATTATTCTGGACGGCATTCAACACACTTTCTTCCATGGCGGGAGTTCGCGTCGAATGTGATCTGCCCGCACTACTCCTGTTTCCTCTAAATGACCCATAATCGCACAAATTTTGATGCACACGCGAAAACAAGCGGTGGTTCGGTACATGTCTGTATGGGAAGCAGAGTGTGTGTGGTATGGTTGTTTATTGGCTGCATTAGCTGCTATGCCTATAGTGCGCCTGTCTGGGAAGCGTTCTCCATAAATTCTTTGAGCGGCTCATCCATTGCCCTCTGCTAATTCATACACTAGGTGCATTCCTGCTAGCTCACAGTTTGTATATCGATGCATGCTCTTCGTGCGGCGATTACCGCGCCGTCTACCGACTTACGGTGACGTCTCCGGTTATGGGTTCCTATGCGATTCATATTCCTTTAGATGTTACCTATCTCCCCTAAACGTCTGTACCAATATTTTTGAGACACCCAATATATATATATATATATACTTTTACTAAATCTAGATATATATATTTAGTAAACGTGTACCCTTACAGAACTTTTTTATCCTTTAATTGTTTTAAATCATTCAATGACTGTGAATTCCATTTTTGTATAAAGAAAACTCTTACCTTGATGTTTTTTGTTCAAAGTGATCTGGAAATTTTTATTCTCCTGAACTAAAACATTTTTATTTACGCTGGAATTCTTTGTGTTAACCCATGAAATATATCTGTTTCAGATGCGATACCGACCTTTGGAAAACCCTTTGATATTCAGTGATTCCTAAACACCGAATTCTGAATCCTTACAAATTTATTTAGCTCTCAGTATTATGAAAATCTCAATGAATGTACTGGATAAATAAATTGAATTAAAACTTATTCAATGTTTCTTAGCAATGCAAGAAAATTTGTAGGATATAAATTTGCCCTCTGCACATATCAGTACACAGGGGAGAATTAAAAGAAAAAACATGCTCCAACTTGTTTATTATTGCCTTTTGTATATTTTAACAGAGATAGAAAAGAACCTTCCATTTTTCTTCTACTCTTTGTATTTTTTGTATCGTCACACCGTTCACAAATCCATGTGCTTCTTGTCGGCATGCTTCTCCTATTATTCAAGCGAGTACTAATTCCCATAAACTGTATCTCATTACCCTTCCTTAAATTGTACAAACATCCTCTGTATAAAATATATAATCTAGGGGTAATACTCCTGCTATTGGCACCACAGTAGCCAGGAGCAGCAGTGCGTAGCACACGCTTCTTGATTAAACCGGGGTTCAAACCCGTGACCACCAAATACGGAGGATGCGGAAAGGTCAGGGAATGACCATCGAATATCCCCGGCGCAATATGGTCTTAGTTGCTAATGCTCCTAAAAACCAAAAAATAACAACAACAGCTCCTGCTATTATTTGTAGATACAGTCCTACATACTCTACTTATTCCTGAAAGCATGGCACGCTAAATCGAATATAATTCGTTCTTAACCTTGTTTAATACTGTAGTACATATTATTAAAAAAAAAAAAGATTATACTATATTGTATTAGTAGAATTACATTAAATGTTCACGGCTTTACTTGTTTTAACGTCATTCCGACATAACGATCGGTTTTTCATTCCTTGGATTCGTTATGTAGAGCCTCGACTATATCTACATTTCCATAATTACTAACTATTTTTCATATTGCTACAAATGAATTTTGCTGTCCGACTCCTTATTAGTTCTAGGAGCTAAAAATATCAACGTCCCTATTACAAAAGGTAATCAAGCGCTTGATCTTGTTTATTCTAATCTTCAACTTCAAGTAAAACGTAGCAGCAACATTACATTTAGATCTGACCACAAAAGTATACAACTACAAACAGCAATTTGCTGTGGGAATCCTCGCTCCACTCTGGAAATCACCAGAAGAATATCATCAATTAAATTCCTTCAGAAAGAACAGTTTTTACAACTCTTGAAATATTACCCATTGGAGTCTTTCAAAAATATACCTATTCAGGACGCCACGTTTCTACTAATAAAATGGTTGAGTTAATTAAAAACAGAGTCGGCATCCAAACTCGTAAGGCTTTCTTTTCAATCCAAACCCAGGTTCAAATCCCATCTAAAATCATACTTTAAAAGGAAACAAAAATGCCACAGGCAGTGGAAGAATTACGGCACTTCATCAACATACATAAAGTATGAAAAGAACAGAGCGTTGTTTCAGCTCAAAAAAATTCAGGCGCACAAAAATTCAAGAATAATCATAATAAAAGAACACTTTCTTCAAGAACAAGAGCTACCTTGCAGCATGACCTGCCTTTGGAATGGATAAAATTCAATATGGAAACATTCAAATTTGACATCTGCACTGAAGACATGCAAAGCAGATTTAAAGAATTCAATTCTTATAAAAACACAAATCGCATGCAACATGAAATGCTTCCTAGTCAAGCCCTGCTAATCAACCACTTATAAACCAGAATACAGTTCAGAAAATTATTAACCAATTACGAATTGATAGTAGAGAAGGCCGTGACGGTATCCCTCGTTTTATTATTAAAATGTCCAGTGCATTCATCATTGATTCTTTAGTTCATATTATTTCCAAGTGCATTTCCCAGCCTTTCCTTCCCAGGCTATGGAAGACTTTTAGAATTACCCTGATTCCAAAACAGGCTAGTAGTAATAACCATATAAGCTATCGTCCAATTGGTGTAACCTCAATAATCGATAAAATTATTGATAAGATCATGCTGCCATATCTTCAGGATGCCATCTTCGCCAATGCACCCGTCAACATGCATTTTTGTCCTAGATGGCGCTCCACAACAAAAAGCCTAGCTGACACCATTGTGCGCATCCAAACTGCGTTTCAGGATAAAGCACAATGCGATGTCTTTTACTTAGACATCAAACGAGCTTTCGACAACATTGATCACAAGAAAGCCATTGAAGTACTAAAAAATCATTTCCTCATTGACACAATGGTTATATCCTATCTACAGTACAGCCTAAATCACAGAAATCTCATCTTCCCCACTAATACCGATAACATTCTCATCACAACCACAACAGGCATTTCTCAAGGAGGAGGTGTTCTCTCGAGTACTATATTTTCAGCATCTCTACAACCACTTCTACAAGAAAATCCAAATCTGCTTGCTTATGCCGATGATTTAAAGTTGTTTATTATTTCCAAATCCTGTGATGACATTTCCAAGGTTAGCCTCGATGTTAATTTACAGATGTGTTGAATCATTGAGTATCTAAAGAATCTCAATCTGACTATAAATACAAAAAAAAAACTGCTCAGTTAACTTATTCCTTACAGAAACAACCAAACCACATAGAAATTAAAATTGCGGATGTTTCAATTCTAAATGTATATGCTCACAAAGACCTAGGAGTTATTTTTGACAAAAATCTTTCCTTTAATTCTCACTATGTATAAGTTGCTAAAAAAATTCAAAAATCAAAATGGCTGATCAAGCAAGAAACAGAAGCGATTCAAGACAGAAAAACAGTCATAAATCATGTTCAGAGATGCATTTTTCCACATTCTGTGTTATGCCTCCGAAATCTGGTCTGGTGCTCCTCAAGTTACCGTCAAAAAATTCCTTGCCCTAGAGTACCGGGTTCTTAGATGCCTGAACAGTACAATATCCAGGCAACAGCTTTATAAAAACTTAAAAACAAAGCCTCTGCAACAGATGATCAACGAGTCTAGATTCATGCTTCTTGCAAAGTTAATTACCTCTGCAACCGATTCACCAAACTTAGCCAATATAATAGTCAACATCTTGGCCTACAGAGAAAATTCAAAAAACCAACAACAATTCAAATCCAAACACTCCAGCCTAAAACAAATGGACAGGATGTTCCCAAATGCATCCTTACACCTCATAATAAAACTTCAAACCTTCAACCTCAATACCAAAGATTAAACACCCAAAACTGGCTAAGGATTACAGACCAATTTCTGTCAGTTGCACCCTACAGAAGGTATTCGAAAAAGCACTGCTTCCCACCATCAATCAACACTGCTTCAGCCATAGATCACCACATTTGCACTTAGTTATTTCCGGTAGATCAACAATAACAAACTTACTGGAAACCCTTTTTCGCGTGCAGAAAGCACTAAATGAGAAAAAGCAAATTGATATTATTTTTTTTGGATATCTCCGCAGCCTACGACAACGTCTCAATTCCAGCGCTCATTGCGATTTTAAAGAATTATTTTAATGTAAGAGGAAATTTGTTAACTATAATAACCAGCCTGCTAGAACATAGAAAACTTATTGTTAAGCACCAAAAGCTACAATCTTGCTTTACCATCTCGCGAGGAGTGCCACAAGGGGGGAGTTCTTTCGGCTACTCTCTTCGCGGCCGCCCTGGAGCCGTTTCTTGCACGGTACTACAATTTTATAACATATGCTGACGATGTAAAATTCTTCATCACTTCCAAAGACCATGAATCAGCAGAAGGTATTTGTCAGATGGCAAATAGCACAATCCGAGAATTTGAGAGCTACCTGGATTGCATCGGGCTCCGTATTAATGCGCAGAAGTCTGCCCAAATGACCATAACTTGCAAGCAGAATAAAAATGACATCTCGATCTCTGTGAACGGGTCTAGTGTGGAAAAAGTGCACTCTCACCTGGACCTGGGTCTTAAGTGGGATGACAGACTCACCTTTGCTCAACACTTCGCCCATATGAAGACAAAAATATTCGCCGCTTTATGGGCTACCAGACAGGAACTGGTAGGAATTAGGGATCCTCAGCTAGCGACCAAGTACATTTTAATGTGTGTCCTGCCAATTGCAATGTATGCCTCGCAAATCTGGTCTTCAGCTCCAGATTCACATTATAAGTCCGTCCTAGGGATCGAGTACTGGTTCTTGCGATGGCTTAACAGAGTTGCTGGCTACCCTTTTACTATCTCAAGGGCCATTCTCTACTCAAACCTTAACATCACACCCTGGATGCAGCGGACAATTAACAGGAACATACACACTCTTGCACAAATGCTAACAGGCAGAGTAGATGCTCCAGTCCTGGATAATATTCTAGTTAAACCGCGTGCCACTGGTAGACGTTGCGGAGAAGTAAATAATCCACTGCGTTCAGTCCTGAACAATCTTAGTAGCCTGCAAAGATTCTTCCCATCAAATGCAGCGAAAATATTTAACTCACTACACATAGATGCCGAAAAACTGTGTGAGGATGCAAAATACCGGAAAGAGATCTTCCAGGATTCGTACAGACTTACTGAAATATGAATCGGCTGCAAAGTACCAAAGAATTGTGAGTAAAAGAGAAACTTTCTGCTTTAAGAACAATAATAATTTGTTCACTGTAAAAATATACCTTCTGTAACAGTTATGTTAATATGTAATTTATAGATGGAATTATTAGTGAATTGTAAATATATCAGTTGTATAATGTATGTACAGAATCATCAATGTGTAAATACTATATATATTAAACATAAAATGTGTATATAATATTTCGGGACGAGACTACGTGTTCAGTATATGTAACCCACTGCACGTTGTATCTCGTACCCTGATATGTACTTAGCACCCTCCTGGCACTTTGCCGTCCCGGGGTGGTTTCCTTATGGAAATAAACAGATAATAATAATAATAATAATAATAATAAATTATCACAACACTGATTGTAAGAGGTTGCTTAACTCTGAATCCTACAGGAGTCCTGTAGGTTCCAATCAAATGACGAGAAAAAAAAAACAGCTGCCTGCCTGCAACCCAGGAACTGCATCCGAGAGCCAAACGTGATGTTCTGCAATATATATTTTCATAATTATAATTCATATTCGTTGTTAGTGTATATATCGAATATGCTATGTATTTGTTTTTATATATTTGTCTCCTTTGTACTGAATTATGCCCCTAGCTTAATGCTGTGTGGGCTTGCTTTATTTGCAATAAATGAATATTTATTTATTTATTTTTGAAATCATTTTCTGCATGTTTTGCATATCATCCCTTGAATTTCCATTTTTAATTTTTAGATGCTATGCGATTGAGAAAAGATTGTTGAAATTCATAATTTAATTTTATCCATTATGTATATTATTTACAAGAGGCATGAATATTGAGTGCGAAACTAACTGAAACCAGTGATTAAATTGTTTATTAAACAGTGTAGAGAAGTATAATGGTATTAAATGAGCAAAATAATTTAGCATTTTAACTTTATTTATTCATACAGGCATTTCATGATTGCAATTAAAAATTCTGCAGCTTCCTTAATTTAGAAGGTGGCTCTCAATAAGTAGTTAGGCATCACGTAGCGAGTGAGTTCTTCTACCTAATAGAAAGAAAATATTTACAGATATTAATTTATTCTGACATATTACATAAGAAACAAACTGATAAGTAACGTGTCGCTCGTTTATCGATAGCGACACATATCCTAAATTGAAAATTCAATTTTCAGCCAAATAGCTCTAAGTAATGTTTTCTGAATTGGCGAAGTATATACTTGTGGGAATATTTTGCCACAATACTCAACCTGTGATTTAAATACATTTTTTCTGTCAATTTCGTTATGAAAAATAGAGAGAGAGAAATAGTAAACTTACCTTAAAATTCTGAAGGACTTCAAAGGATATTCTGTAACCAACACTCCTAGTAAAAATAAAGTAAATTCTGTACATAGTGGCATAGTGTTTTGTGGAAGGCGCCACCGGTGGTTTCCCACATCTGCACCATGGTACTTTGTGAAGAATTTACAGAATCTCTGTAAAAGCCAGAAAAAGTGTGGTGTCTGGTTTGTGACAGAGTTGTGCTGTGGTCTGTTGTTCTGTCTCTGGCTGCTTAGCCGCAAGGCCCCTAAGGGAACCCCACGTTGCCCGCCACCACCACTGGGAGGTGAGCCAGGCTGCCCATTATACTCTGGCTGGCCTCCGCCAGGGTTGCCTGAGCTTCCTGACGGAGCCAAAAAATAAAAAAAAATAATAAATAAATAAATAAATAAAAAATAAAAAAATAAATAAATAAATAAAATAAAAATAAAATAAAATAAATAAAAATAAAAAGTAATATAAATAAATAAATAAAAAGAAATAAAAAATAAAAATAATAATAAAATAAAAAAATTAAAAAAATAAATAAAAAATAAATTAATTAAAAAATTAAGTAAAATAAAGTAACAGATTAAAAAAAAAAAAAAAGGGAAGAGAGAGAGAGGAGCATAGAAAAAGAGAGGATTTGAGGGAGAATGAATTTGGGTGGGTTGACAGGGGGGAATAAGTCCACCCTAATTTAGGCGAAGTATAGGAAAGAGTGTGGGTTTAAAAGTCACAGGGGACAGTGCCCCTGTGTAATTGTCAATGGCATAGTGCCTGTAGATCCCGCACTGAGGTCAGTGCCAGCAATCCCGCACCTAGATCGGTGCCAGCAGTATATCCTACCCATTTCGGGTTTGCGATGACTTTTAAATCCCGCACTCCGAGGAGTGCCAGCATCCCGCACCTTGGATGGTGCCTGCAGTGGATCCTACCCTATTAGGGTTTGCATAATTGTGTCTGCGTTTTTCCGGGGGAATGGAGAGTTATCCCACGCCGGTCCGGTTTAGTTGTTGGGCTCTGAGTTCTGCAATCTTAGCTCGCCTAAGTGCAAATGTTTCTTGTGCGTAGGTGGTTAATGCCTTATAGGTATCTTCCTCGAGTAGCAGAGTGAATTCTTGATTTCGAGGGTTTCTCTGTATTGTGGTGAGGAATTTAAGCCTAATGTTGTTGTACCTGGGGCACTCATACATGAGGTGCCCCCAGGACTCCTCTTCGCCGCAGTGGCAACGTGGGTCATTCTCGATTCCCATGGCGGTCAGTTTTTGTTGGAAGGATCCATGGCCGGTGATGATAAAGGTCACATGGAGGCCAGGCAAAAACCAGGGTGGAGGTTCTGGGTGAGTTGAACTTATGGATGGAAGGAATCGTTTTGTGATGGCCCCTTTTGTTGTAGTGTCCCAGTCATGTTCCCATATCTCTTGTAGGTTATCCGTTGTCTTTCCTGCCTGGTGCCGTTTGTGGTGTCAAGTTGAAAATTTAGCAGTTTGGTTGGAACTCCCTTCCTTAAGTGATAAAAAAGCACTCTTTTAACCACTTCTAAGTATAGTGGCTGACATCCAGTTAATACCTGCAGAGCAGGGGTGCTGACGGTGCGGCATGCCCTGCAAATTGAAAGGAGCATGAACCTCTGGATTGAATCCAGCTTACGTTTATTTCTTGCTAGGATGGCTTTTCGGTACCAGATGGAGGCACCATAACACACAATTGGCACGTATGCCGCTTGGTATATCAGAGTAAGAGCTTTGTGCTTCAGCCCCCAGTCTGCCCTGCTGACCCGCCTTATCATAGCACTGTACCTTTGAATTTTGTTGGCTACATACTTTAGGTGGTGGTGGAAGGTAAGCCCCGAGTCTAAGAAGATACCTAGGAGCTTGACTTCAGCGTGCAACCGTATGGGCATAAAGTTTAATTTTATTGTAGGTGGTCTTGTGATTTGTAGTCTGCCTTTAAGGAGTATGGACTTTGTTTTCTCTCCTGAAATGGTAAGGTTGTGCAGGGCTGCCCAGTTCTGAAGTTTTACCAGTGCTCCATTTGCCATTTTCTCTAAGTTCGTCCTGGTGTTAGAACATACCAAAAGGACAAGATCATCCGCGAAGGCCAAGGGCTCAACACCTCCCAGGTCCATGCCCAGGAACTCATCCAGGACAATAGACCAGAGGAAAGGGCCAAGCACAGAGCCCTGCGGACAGCCTCGATCGATGTACCTAGTCACTGTCTGGAATCTGTTGGTAACTTGGACTTTTCTACCAGTTAAATATGACCTTAAACTGTTGTATAGGTTGTTGGAAACATTTGATTGCCGAAGCCTCCGAAGAACACTGGGCCACCATAGTCGATCAAAGGCCCCAGCGAAGTCTACCATGATTGCAAGGGAGTACTTAAAGGCTGTGTGAGTTGCTTGAGTGATTAAACTGTTAATGGCATCTTCTGTGCTGCTACCTGCTTTGAATCCAAATTGCTTATCACTTGGAAGTTTTTGTTCTTCATATCTGGCGGTTAAGCGAAATAGGAGCAGGCGTTCTTGTAGCTTGGCCATTACAGAGAGCAAGGCAATCGGGCGGTAGGAGGTTGGAATTTGTGGTGGCTTGTCGGGATTTTTCAATATAAATTTCAAGGTTGCCGTTTTCCAGGATGTTGGAAATGTGCCTTCTGTCAGGCACCTATTTAGAAGGCTTAGGAGAGTAACAGGATAGCATTCTGCAAATTTTTCAACCACATCCACTTCCAGCAGATCAGCACCAGGTGTTTTTCCTACTTTCATTTTGTTTATTGCCAAGTCCATCTCAATGTTAGTGAAGGGGGATTCCACAGAGGCAGGATGATAGTTGTGATTTTCATCTACTATTTCTTGTTGTTGTTGAGTCATAGCTGCAGCTTCAATGGGATAAATGGTGTCTAGAATATTGTTAATGCTATCCTTCCAGGTGTAAGTAGAGGAGCCATCCATCTTTAGTGTCGTATCGAGTACCTCTCCTCGCGGCAGCTTGTTTGTTACGATCTTGAAAACTATGCCCCAGGGGTCCTTATTCCCAGAAGTGGATACCAGGGTTTGCCACGTTTGCTTTTTACTTTTACGAATTAGCTTTGTGTATTCATTTCTGACAATGCGATAAGCCTCCCTGGCGGCATCTACCTCATGGGGCAGTAGCCTTGATCGAGCCTGCTGGAACATTTTTCTTGCATGGTGGACTCTTCTTCTGAGATCCTGTAGTTGGGGATTCCACCAGGGAACTGCATATCGGTAGGGCCTTCTGCGTGGGATGGAGAGATCACATGCAGATCTTATGGCAGTGGTAATAATCTGTACACAATCGTCTGAAGGGAGTGCTTCAGGGAATGGAGTGTCTTCAGGGAGTCTTCTTGTTAGCTCAGTCCGAAAACGTTGCCAGTCTGCCTTTTTTGAATTGTACCGTATCACATCTCGTGGGATCGGAGGGGTCCGTTCCACAGAGCGAACCAGAGAAAATGATATCGCTCTGTGGTCCGACGTGGTCCAGGCTTCTTGTACAGTCCATTTGGCTAGTTTGTTGGCAATGTCTGGGGTGGCTGCTGTAACATCTATAGTGCTCTCCCAAAGGGGGCCGCTGTAAGTTGGAAGTTGATCTGGTCGGTTTATTACTTGGAGGCCTGTGGCTAGGAAGAATTCTTCTAGTTTTGCACCATTTCTTTGTGCAGATCTGTCAGGGGTGCGACTGTGCCAGAGCAGAGATCTGCAGTTTGCATCCATGGCTATTAGTAGTCGACCCCCCGGGAGAGTCTCAAGAGCCGTCTGAATGGTTGAGATCGCTGGGGTGATGTCTTCACCAGTGTGAGTATATATTGTTAACAGGAACAAAGACCCTAACTGAGTTATGATTTGTGCACAGGCACTGTTTGCAGTGCAGAGTGGTGTAAACTTTGTTGTGCTGATTTCTGGGTTTCTGATGATTATTGCTGCCCATGGGGTTTCGGTTTTACAGTAGACCATTTTATAGGATGCAGGGTAACCTGTGACCACACCTGAGCGAACATATGGTTCCTGTAATAAGGCCACATCAATTTGGTTTTCTTCTATTTTCACTTTTAGTTGGTCAGCTACCAGCATCGCTCTTTGTGCGTTCAGTTGAACTATTTTTATTTCATGGTGGCAGTTTATAGAGGAGCCTCTATCCATAGTTGATTCTCATTTGGTATTGGCTTTTGGCTTTCAGGTATACCATACAGTTCCCATCCCTGATTGAGTGTTGATGAGGAGCTTTCACTGCTTTGCAGTTTGCACAGACTGGGAGCTGGTCTTTTGCTGGGCAGTCACTGTACTTGTGCCCTTTCTGGGCACAGTGGCCACATGTTGAATCACGCTGGTTGCATGTGTGTGATGTGTGGCCAAAGCGAAGGCACTTGTAACATTTCGTAACTGAAATATGCTCCTTAAACCTATGGCTTCCCCAGCCTATGAAAATGCGACTCTGTGTTTCTAAGATTTGCCATGCTCGCGTGGAGAGCTGGATTACCCAATTGACATTTGAATGTGTTTTAGATTTAGTACTGTATTTTGGGCTAACGTCTTCTTCCACAGTGTCCTCAGGTAGGTGCAGACTTAGATTTTTGTGGTAAATTTCCTCTTTGAGTTCTTCTGGGGTTACACCTTGCTGTATGTCAAATAAGACAATTGAGGGTCCTTTTTTCTTGGGAGCCTCTGCCTTTAAACCGTACTTAATCATATTATCATTACTTAAATTTGTTTGTGCCTCTTCTCTGGAGTTGGTTTCAATTACCACACCTGGGTGTCTAGTCTTCCGCATACTTTTGATCTGGATTGTCTTCATTTGATCTTTTAGATTTTTGGTTAAGATTTCCTTTACAGCATCACTTGTGTCAAACTGCGCGTCTTCTGTTGGCTTAATCAGGATTATATGTGATTCTGTCTTTCTTGTTAGCGTTTTGGTTTGGGGTCCATCTGGTTTATGGGATGCTACTTTAGCGCCATTTCGCAACGCCTCCGAAAAGGTAGGGGGGCGGTGTTGCATTTGTTTTCCCCCTTTCTGAGGGCGAACCTCCCATTTCGCTTGCAGTTTTTCGTATTCGACGTAGAGGTTTAAAATCACCGTCTCCATCTTGCTGAATATGGTAATGAGGTCAGTGCGGATAGCAGTAGTAATTTTCGATGATTTCCCCACATACTCCTCAAGCGTCCCTCTGATAGCCATAATTTGGTCAACTGGGGTTCCAATTAGAGAGGGTAGAGTGGGGTTCGGGTTTGCAGCTGGTTCTGGCACTTCGTTTGTTTCTTTATGTGCATCTTTGTTTACCTCTTTGCTGGTCTCTTCAGTCACGTCCGGATGCAAGCGAGTCAATTGTTGTGAATCCTTGGGTTCACAACTGCTTCTCTTTCCCTTTTCTAGGCAGTAGATTTCGCCTAATTGTAGCTCCTCGACAGATAAGTCCGCAGGAGTGGGAGAGATTTGGTCAGTTGTTGTGCTGTCTCTCTCTGCGTTGTTTTTTCCGGCACTTGAAATACTGCTTTTGCATTGGCTGCAGTAGTATCTAGATCGAGCCGTGGAACTTATCTTTGGAATCGTAGATCTTCCAGAACAGCACTCCCCCAGTCTTCTTTTGTAGGGGCCATTACAGATCAAAAAGCAATCACAAGTTTGTTGGCTTGCGCGACCAGGCATAATGATTATTAAAAGGAGGGAAAATTGGCAAAGAACAAATATTTAGAGTAGCACTACAGTTGGGGCAGAAGGCTTCTGCAATTTTTATTATTATTATTATTTATTTTATTTTATTACTTTTTTTTATTTATTAGAAATATTACTGCAAATTCTATTTAGTTTCTCAAGTTCCTTATTTTTAAAGAGTTCAACTGCTAGGCAATAAAAGCACTTCCTACTATGTACAGTGGTATATCAGATATTGTTATTATGAATAACTAATAAAGAAATATTTATTAATTGCGTGCGTGTACGTGTATGCACGTACATGCGCGTGTATGCACGCGCATGTGTTCGTATTCCATATAAGTGGGTTGAACTCGCTTATAAAAATTAATGATATAAATATTGTTATACAGTTAATAAATAATTATACAATTCACAATACCCAAAAAAATTGTTATTCATGTAATAAACGGCACGTACATGTATGTTTGTATCCTTTCCTATATGCTTTCTTGCAAATAAATTGCACCTGCTATAAACCTTTGTGGGTATATACACGAAAAAAAATCAAATTATTATTTTACGGTACCGGAACTTGTATTTTATATTCGTCTGCGTATTTTGTCTATAAAATTGTGTGTGTTCTTGGGCTGATTTAGTAGTAGTAGTAGTAGTAGTGGCACTTGATGCAAGAAAGCAAGTGTAGGAGCTTATGCAGCATCAGCCAAAAAAAAAAAAAAAAAAAAAAAAAATCACACCATACCCTCCAATTGCCTGTCCAGTTCCTCCTTAAATTTATTTAACCTATCAACTTCCACAACGACAGATGGAAGTTTGTTCCAGCAATTAACCACCCGCTGGCTAAAGGCAAATTTCCGCACATCTATTCTACATCTATCCTTTCTTAATTTGAACTTATGTCCCCGTAGGTTCGTATTCTGAACAAGTGGGAGGATCCCATCAGAATTCAGCGTGCTCAACCCATTCAAGGACTTATAGACCTCAATCAGATCACCGCGCAGGTGCCTAGTCTCCAGCCACTGCAATTTGCAGAACTTAAGCCTCTCTTGGTAAGAGGATCCCTTCATTCCCCTCACCAATCGTGTTGCTCTTCTCTGTACACGCTCAAGCAAATCTACATCCTTCCTAAAATGAGGCCTCCAGACCTGTACGCAGTACTCAAGGCGTGGCCTGACCATTGCCTTATACAGAGGGACAATTACCTCCTTTTCCCTGCTAGCAAAATTCCTATATATCATTGACAAAACCCCATGACCTGCCCTAGCAGCCTGTCTACATTGCTCAGAAAACTTCATATCTGACTGCACAATTACTCCCAGCTCTTTTTCATTTTCTACCACCTTAAGTGTAGTACCACACAGTTGGTACGTTTCTCTGGGGTTACTTCTACCCATATGCAGTACTTTGCATTTGTCAAGGTTAAACTTCAGTTGCCACTTCTTAGCCCATCTGCCCAAATTATCTAGATCCTGTTGCAGTAGCACACTGCCATTACTGTCATTAACAACCCTGCCAACCTTCGTGTCATCTGCAAACTTCGACATTTAGCCTGATATACCTTCATCAATATCATTGATAAATATACAAAACAACAGTGGACC
Organism: Mastigoproctus giganteus; assembly: GCF_048544385.1. Classification (NCBI taxonomy): domain Eukaryota; kingdom Metazoa; phylum Arthropoda; class Arachnida; order Uropygi; family Thelyphonidae; genus Mastigoproctus; species Mastigoproctus giganteus. The sequence goes on along the minus strand of NC_143587.1, from coordinate 70,975,964 downwards.
CAACACCGAACCCTGTGGGACTCCACTAATAACATTAGTCCACGAAGAGCAGCACCCATTGATTACCACCCTCTGTCTTCTCCCACTTAACCATCCTTTTATCCATTGTAGCAACTTACCCTTAATACCATTCTGCTCCAATTTGTACAGTAGTCTTCCATGCGCAACAGTGTCAAAAGCTTTCCTGAAATCCAAGTATATGATATCAAAATTATTTTTTGCATCCAGTTCCTTTGTGACCACATCATAATAACCAATCAAATTTGTCAGACAAGACTTTCCCTTAACAAACCCATGCTGTGTCTGAATTATTGCTGCAGTCTTGTCTAGATGATCCTGCAATGCATCTTTAACCAGTGACTCCATTATTTTACCCGGAACAGAAGTTAAACTAACTGGTCTGTAATTATTCGTGTCACCCTTCGAACCTCCTTTGTGAATTGGGGATACATTTGCACATCTCCAGTCCGTGGGCACCTCCCCTGAATCCAAGGATGCTCTCATAATTATGGCTAAGGGTTTGCTTAGTTGCTTTGCCGCCTCCTTTAAAATAACTGGATAGATCCCATCCACCCCAGGTGCCTTTCTTATGTTTAACTTCAACAATTTCTCCTCCACTTTGCTCTCAGTTATTACAAAATCATTAAGCACACTGCTACAATTTGATAACCTTCTTCCATTTTCAAACTGTAATGATTCCTCACGTGTGAATGTAGATGCAAAATACTCATTCAGTTTGTTTGCTATCTGAGCAGGATCATCAACAGTCGAACCATCGATGTCAAGTGGACCAATCATATTCAGCCCCTTCCTTTTTGATGTTATGCAGGTTGAAACATCCGAAATAATTTTCGGAGAAAAACCATACTTCCTCTGCCTGAGATCGGCAATCGACAACCTCAGTTGAAGACGCTGTAGTAAGCCGATCTCAAGCAGATCAGCTTGATTTTTAAAATTCCTCCTTTCATCGATGGAAATTGAACCCACATCTCTCTAAACATGTAGCAGATGTTGATGTATCTTGCCAACTAAACTGCCACGGAGTATCACATCCGCAGAAAGGAGAGAAGCAAGATTAGTTTCCGAGAGTAATCACGCTTCATAATTAATTTCTTTGCTTAATCAATCTTATTAAAAAACATTAGAATGGAACGTAACAGAAAATGGCGCAGTTACAATGTCATTTAAAACGTTACAATGTCATTGAGATTAAATCGAGAACTTACAGCCAAAATCGAAAGAGCGACGTGTTCCGGTCTTTGCACCTTAAGAAATATGGAATTACTGCTGTCACCGTGTTTCAAAAATAGAAAAAGAATACAGTAAAAGTTTAAGTATAATTAATTATTGATAATTATCTCAAATTGACAAATTACCGAATTAATAATATTAACTACAAGTATTTTCATTCGATTCAAGGCGACCGTAAAAAACTTAAAAGTTTTTACGATCAGTTTAAAAACAAAGATCAGTTTATTTTGCGAACAAGGAAATTGTGTAATCTTGTCATATTTATTATATCAGATGATCATCTTAAAATTTCGTGGGCGAATAATTTTCACTTGGAATTTATTAAATTCCAGTAATTTTAATTTTTACATATAAATGTTGACTGAGTGCCGTTTATTGAACACGAAAAGGGACCGTTTGTGTGTTTATCGATGTATGAATAATGACTCATAATTATAATTTGTAATGTTAATATTGAATTTGCGATTAGGAGTATGAAATTTGAATCTCAATTAAAAGCAATGTTGACAGTAAAACTCACCAGGATTTGCGAAACGCAAATATCCATCTGAAAAAAAAAAAAAATTATTTGATTTATTATTCTTATTAATTAGAAAAACATAATGGGTTCAATACTCTTATTAATTACAGAAACTATTAATGGAAAATGTTCACTGTTATATAATAAGTAAATTTCGCTATAAGAATTCTAGTTACCTATATAGGGTAATTCAGAACCATCCTACAAAACTTGGGAAACAAATTAAATAAATAGATTTTCTGTTTATATTCCGGGATAGCTATATAAGGGAAAGGAGTTCGTAAAATAGAAACAATGAAAGGTTACTGAAACTCGTGTACTTCTGGACTTTCGCGCTTGACACTCAATTACGGCAACGCACTAATAAAGAACACGTTCTTATGGCCAAGAGTTTGAAAACCTTTTGCTGAATTATAGCTTCTTGAAAATTCCTAATCTATAAACACCCAATTCCGCTTTTCTTGCTTACTTTCGACTCATCACAAATTGTGATGAGTCGAAAGTGAAGGTGGGCGTGTGCCTTCAAATAGATAACTTAGATGAGTGTGTTAATCGTCAAAGCAACTAAGGCTCTGAGTTGTTCTGAGCTCTGAGCTCTGAGGTATCAGTTTATTTTGTGTATTCTTCGGTCAGTCTGCTGTTTGTTTGTTTGTTTGAAGAAAAACACGAGCTTTGGGATGGAGAACCCCGCTTTATCCATGGCCTTATACAAAGGGATAACCATCTCACTAACCCTGCTAGCAAAGCTTTTGTATATCGTTTACAAAAGGCCATGAGCTGTCCTGGCAGCATGTCTGCACTGTCCAGAGAATTTCATGTCTTGCTGCATAGTTATTCTCAGGTCTATTTAATTCTCCACTGCCCTGAGTGTAGTACCATACAGTTGGTAAGTTTCTCTGCGATTAATTCTACCCATATGCAGTACTTTGCATTTTAAATGTTAAACATCAATTGTCATTTCTCAGCCCAACGACCCAGTTTTCCTAAATCTTGTTTCAGTAGCTCATCCTGATGACTATCGTTAACCACCCTGCCAACCTTTGTATCATCTGTAAACTTAGACATTAAACCTGATATACCTTCATCATTGATAATAATTTTGAAAACAACAACGGGCACAGTGACTGCAGGTTGGAGAGCTGCGAGTGCAATGTTGTGTGGTGTGCCCATAGCCTAGGCAAAGAAAGCATTTGGTTACTATCGTAAATGCTTTAAACTTATGGGAGCCACAGCCAAGAACACCCGTTCACGGGATAGTACTTCTTTATAAATCTTTGGTGTAAAGCTGATCACCATATGTTTAGTCGAGGATGAGTTTGATTTGGTGTTGAACCGGAACGTAGTGCCCTCCTTTATTTCATCGTATGAGAACCCTAAATCAATGAGGTTCTTAAAGTAAAGGTCCTGTAAGAAGTCCTCATTTGCATAGTTTTTGGGAACGCCCTAGAATATAATGGCAGGATCTGATCTTTTTTGGAGCAGAAGTGGCGACGCCAGCAGCAGGGAGTGACGCAGAGGAGGAGATAGTATTGAGATCTTGCTTGGATGCGGTTTCCCCGATGATTCCGCAATTTCTTATCGCTCTGAGGGATTTTACTTTAACAATCTTGAAATCGCTTTTGAGCGTTTGGGATACAGATTCCTTCACCTTATGGCTAGTTTTCAGTTCGCTGGTGTCATTGGCTCTCAGGAGAAGGACATTCTGTGGTGGTTGGGTTTTGGGACCAAGTTGAAGACTGTTTGGAGCCGAGGATGTGGAAGGTTTGTTGGAACCAGAAGAAAGTGGGGAGATGCCCTTCCTCAGAGCTTCTGCAAATGATGGAGTGGGATCTGGGATATATGAAGATGTAGGTGGGTTTATAGTGGAAGTGTCCGAGACTTTTTCGAGGATGATCGCTGTGGATCGTAGCTCATCGTTGACGGCGCGTAGCTTCTCGTTGTCGATTAGCAGCTCCGTGGCAATTATCTCCAGGCTTGACCATAGGTCATGGATGTAATTCGCTGCTGTTTCTGTGAGTCCGATTGCATTGCAATTAATAAAAGACAAGTTCTTTATGCAGCTTAGAGATGATTTGGTGACGTTGTGGAGCATCTTCAAGACTTATTTTCTGCAATTCCAGAATAGGAAGGAATCCCCAGCCTGCAGGAAGAACTGAGGCCAGAAGCAAATGTGCGGTCCAAAACAGATGCCCAACAGGAGTAGCTGGAGGGGGATCCTTGGAAGCAACAAGGTTGATACCAGGCGACTCAGCATCAGGGCGTCCAGGAGGACTTTCCACTGCCTCTAAAGACTTTAGCTGAACTTGTTCATCTGCAGAAGCAGCAGTCTCACACCAGGACAAAAGGAGCTTCAGTTTCTTCTTGCTCATATTCTTTATTTTCTTATGTGAAGGATGGGGAGTCCTCCGTGGCGCCTTAGGCGGAAGAGAAGGAAAGTTATCAGATTCATCCTCACCGGATGAGAGGAGCTATCATTAGACGACATTATCTGCACAATCAATATAAATCAAACTGAATCAATAATAATTCTATAAGTCTAGTTCTGGGCTGTACCTTGTCGAAAAAACACCACACATATTTCGGAATATCGACTGCTTATTTTCTGAAAGCACCCAGTAAATGGCACACACGAGTTATTTTATTATTATTATTATTTCCCTCTTTTTTACGTTGAGAAAGCGGTATCCGGTGAAGAGAAGAGGCAGGGAGTAACAATCTTGAAGCAATTAGCCAGGTTACCAGCATGATGCGCAGGTCAGTCTCGTAAGCCAGACTGGTGTGAGAAATAGGTCAGAATTGTAAAATTTGCATATTTGAAGTGATTAATTGGCGGCAAACACACAACGCGGTGGCACTGCTTGATCTTGTGATATAGCCCGGAGGCAGTGGGTGAGTTGGCGAGCAGTTCACTGCTCGCCAACTCGCCCACTGCCTCCGGGCTATGCAAATGCGAAAGTAAAGATTCGGGCCTTCAAACAAGCAAAGACGGTAAATATTAATGCTGTATATGTAAGAAACAGATCATAATTACCTAAATGTTTAGGGACACAATCTTCCATAGGAGGTGCACAGTATAATCAGTCAGGTCACTATACAAAAAAGTTGGTCTAACTCGCATAATAAACACATGAAAACACTGTATATTTGGTGTTGAACCGGACCTTGGGGACCACAAGATAAGGCACCCTTCACTCTCCGGGAAATGCTCCATTACACCTCTACCATGGTTTTTCGTAATCAACATCCTGTTTGCTTCTTTCAGTTTGTTAACGTTATTGGAAATTCTACTCAAAAACTGCACCGTACATATTCACGAATAATACTTGCTTCCGTGTACGTGTATGATGAATATTATTTGTTGACGCCCAATGAATTCGTACCTGTCTCAGTCACCGTAAATGAGAACTGTGCACAGAACCTTTCCAGAAGAGTGGCATATTTCACAACGAAGTAGGTTAGCTCTGTTCAAATCCTAAGGAAAATATTAGGTAAGCAACACATCAAAAGTGCTTATTTGTAAGCGACTTTGGGATATCTTTCTTTTTATTGGTAGTAAGAATTATTCTGTAGCATATTTAATTTTCTTTTGGGTATGAACCACTTTACAAACACTTGCACATTAATAATAACCTTATTTTATATTATTAATTCGTTTATTTCTTTTTAAAAGTTCCATTTCTTGTTGGTAATATCTTACCTCCAGCAGACAATTCGTTTTTTACTACTATTGATGTAAGTTGTTTAATCAGTTTGTTCTGATTTGTTTTCCGCTTTTATTCGACAACTAAGCATTTTTAATTCATTATCTTTCAAATATTTTAAAAATCCTTTTCAAAAACTTGGTTTTAAAAATTCAGTGTATTCAAGAGATCTCTTTTCATCTAAGCTGTATGGAGAAATTACCTTTTTCTATCGTTTAATATGTTCTCCTTAAAGATTCGAATCTAAATGATTATTTTTTTTAATATTTATAAACTTTTATTTACCTGCAGTGAAGTTCACAAGATTAGTATTATTCTAATTAAAATGTTTAAGACATGCGTAAAAATGTAACTTAATAAAATCAATTATATATAAAAAAAAAACAGATCTCATTCTTGAAAAAACTAACAAATATAAGAAATCTGTTTCTAGGCAATAATATAGTAAAAGTGCCACACTGTTACTCTCACAATTCTTCCGTTCAGATTTCATTAATTTGTAAAAATTTCTACATTTATGGCTCTCTATTTCGAGTATTTCACACATAAATTCGCTGTATGCTGTTTTATTTTATTTTATTTATTTATTTTGTATGTTTTTTTGCACATCCAACAGATAAATATAACGACAAGATGAAATCCTGTAAGCAATGTGTTGCCGTGGTTATTTTTGCACTTCTGTTCATATTTAACGTTACCGCTTCCGAAGGAAAAGACAACCATAAAAGATACAAACGGCAGGGGCCAAGGGATTCGCATGAATATGTCCTTCTGTGCTGTAAGTTTAATTCCTCTCCGCAAAACTTTAAGATAATTCAGAGTCAATAAATCTCGTTTTCACGTAATGCTGATTCGTATGGTTCTTCTACATTCCATTGTTCTTTATCCTAAATATTAAACAGTTTTAATTCAGAGCTGTTTTTCGCTGACATTATTTATTATTTAGTAAAAATAATTGTTTGAATATTAATGTCTATTATCATTTCAATATTATTTATTATTTAAAAAGGTTGTCAAATCCACGAACTCGACTAACAGAAATCTTTCCATTAAAAGATAAAATTTAATTTAAAAAAATTGAAATAATAAAATTTCAATCATTTTATTCGGTAAAATGTATTCACGCTGTGTTGCAGCAAAGTTATTCAACTCTCTAATTGGGTGAAACCAGATGTCGAGTGGAGCACACCAAGAGTCATTTTGCTGCCTTCGTTCTTACAGTAAGCGAGAGAATGCAACACACACTCCTATCTTATTAATGAAGTAATTGTGGGAAATACCATTCTATTAAAATCACTAAATCTGAAATCACCCTTTCTTTGCAGTTCCGGTCAGGAATCGGCTCGAAAGACTGCAATGTGTGGAGAACAGAACTGCTCCTGAGGTAAAATTTCTCATGTGGTACTTTCTTATTTATTTAGGTTAAATCATTAATGTGTACTCTCTGTACGGATACGATTGTAAAATTAATAATGTTATTGCATTACTGTTATATATAGTTTATTCATTCATACCTGTTTGGTCATAAATAAAATAATACACTGCTCGACAAAATTAACAGAACACTGAAAACATGGTGGGTTTGGTTTTTTTTTTTTGTTCTTTCGTAGTACGATTTTTGGAGCATCAGCTGCTAAGCCATGTTGCTTTCCGTGTATAATGTCCGAAAAGTGCATGTGTTCTGAGGTCCACTTTCCGCTTGATGGAAAACAAAACAATCCCGAATTTCGGGGAGAAAATACCATGCTGTCCTCGACTGAGACCGAATAACTCAGCCGCATTGTGAAACAGGCACATAAAAATTCCACGGATGGGGTTGGAACTTTGTTGAGGCCGGGCCGCAATAAGGAACACAATAGGGCGAAAAAAAACGTGGAGTAACTAGTGCAGCTTGCGCTGAAGAATTTCTGTGGTCGTATACACTGGACGGACTGAATTCATAGGATAACTGGTTCCTGGGCAACGCGACGCTGTCAACCCTGTCGCTAGTGACCGAGCCCACCGCTTGGCAGGTATATAGGTACACTGAATCACTGCATTAACGTAGAAGGTAATTCGATCTCAGTATGGATAAACGTCCTGATTTAACCAATTTTGAAAGAGGGTTGGTAGCGGGGCTTCCACGCATGGGACACTCTATCGTGAAGGTGGTACAGAAATTGCACTCTCCCCGTTCGATAGTATCAAGGGTGTGTCGGGAATACGCCATTTCCGGAATAACATATCTTCGTGGACAGCCAACTGGAGAGCGAGTGGCAAAAACCACTGTCGACTTCAACTAAGGAGCTACGAGAAAGGTCTTCCCCAAGGCCATCAGGCGATCATTAGCCGCAGTAGGTTATGGGAGCCACCGACCAACCAGAGTCCAATTGCTAACAACGCAACGACACAGGGCTTTAAGCCTCAAATGGGCGAAAGACATCGGCACTGGCCCTTGGAAGTTCGAGATGGGCCTCCTGGACCAATGAGTCCGGTTTCTAGTTATTTCGAACGGATGGCAGGGTTTGTATCTTGCGGAAACCGTACGAAGTTATTCACCCGCCATGTCAATAAGGAACTGTTCATGTAGGTGGACGGTCGGTAATGGACTGGGGCTTGTTCAACTGGCACACGTTGCCACTTCTGGTAAGTCTAGACGCATCTCTGAACAGTCCACGTTACGTGTCCTCCCTTGCAGACCATCTGCATTCCTTCATGGTCATCGTGCCCCCACAGGGCAATGCCCCTCTCCACTGACCTTTTGATTATTATAAATTGTTTCAAGAGCATTCCGCAGATTCCACGTTCATCGGACATCAACCCTGTGGAGTATCTTTGGGATGTTATGGAAAGGTCCGTTCGAGCTTTGGATCTTCCACCCAGAAATAAGATGGAATTATAGACAGCGCTCCAGCAAACATGGTTGGAACGCTTTTGTGAACTGGTGAAGTCAGTGCCTCGCCGTGTGCCTGCCCTTCTCCGGGCGAAAGGTGGGCCTTCCCGTTACTAGGTAGGTATCCTATAATTTTTGTCTGCTCAGTGTACACCTCAATTACATCACCTTGCAGGTGCTTAGTCTGCAGATACTGCAATTTGCAGAATTTAATCCTTTGTTGGTAAGAGCAACTCATTGTTCCACCCACCAATCTCGTTGCCCTTCCCTGTATTCGTTCCAGCAACTCTACAACTTTCATAAAATGAGACCTCCAGACCTGTATGCAGTACTCCAGAGGTGGCCTGACCCTAGGGGATATCATCTCCTTATCCCTGTTAGAAAAATTTCGACTATTCAAAAGTGCTCGAAATTAAATCAAGAATTTTTAAAACGTTATTCCTATTGGAGGTTTTCATGAGATTGTTGCTGTTCGAGTTTATCAAGAGATTCGACTGATCGACTTTCCATCTATTTAGTGTACTGTACTTAAGAAAGAATTGTTTTAAATATCGTGAGAAAACCATAAGCGGGAAAGTGCAATTAACTCGACAAAAATGCAATATGAGGATACCACTGGTATCCTCATATTGCACGTAAATTTAAATTAATCCTGAAACACAACTTCCCTGTCTTCTCTTTTCAGTCTGCAATTTGCATTTAGTATTCAGAAAATTAATGAAATTTGTTTTATCATTAAATATTCTGGAAGTTTATCTAAAATTTCTAAAATTTTTACTTTCCTTCTAGCTGCAGAAGGCTCGTGAGGAATGCCGCAATAATATTTCCCAAGAAGATTACCTTCAGAAATTTTGTTCCGATGAGGATTTTAGGGAAAAGGTCGGTCTCAGTATGTTATTTTAGAATTTGTGTTGTCTCTAAAAGCTGAAGTAATAAAATTTATATCAACATTCCTCACAAAATCTCTCTCTCATCAACTATTCTCTATTTACAAATTATTAACGTCAGTCTGTATCAGTTGTATCTTACTTAATTTGAATCCTCGATGATTACTCAATCATTCTCTTACATTACCAATTTTCTTTTCACTTACATCAGTAAACTCATTTCAACTCTTATTACTCTTTTTCTATATTTGTTTCTAGCCTTTAACACATGAAATGTATTACCACTGGTATCCTCTTACCTCAGTAATGTTCACTATAAATCCCTCATTCAACCTTAATTACTCTCTAGTTACCATCTTAGTCATCTCTCTTTAGTCTTGAGGTTTCTCTAAAAATAAAACTTCTTTCTCTTTACACCTCATCCGATATGTTATCTTGTGTTGGCACCTGGACTACTTGAATGATATAGGTTAACACATCCTTACAGTACTACCCCTATAAATATAATTTCTTTTCTAATTCCTTTATACTTTAACTTTCTTTTTATTACCACTCTACCTCCCTTGCATTATTTCATAACAAATTGTCTCAACGTTAGTAACTAACTTGTCTAATACAACAGGAATGTTCTTTTTTTAAAAAAGGACTATTATTCAATTCCTTACAAAGGTATTATGAATCCTTGAGTTCAGGATTCGAGAAAAAAAAAACAGGAACAGACTTTCGGTCCGCTACTTCCAATTTCCTTTACGTTCAAGCTTCCTTCATGGCAAACAGGCTTTCTTCCATTTCTTGGGGACTCTGCTTTCTTTAGTGGCGGACAGACTTTCATTCTTTTCTTGACTCACATATCCGCACAACTGGCCATTATCACTGCCTTCCGATGCCGCACCAGGCTTTCTTTCTCTTCTTGGCTCACTTATCTGCACAACTTTCAACGCACATGTTCCCACTCTTCCATACCTCCAAAAAACCATCATCACTTTCAGTCCACAGTTACTCGCGTCCTCTACGCCTCACTACCCATTACTGTCATGTTTGTGTCTTTTTCTTTTTCTTCTTCACCTTGCTACCACGAGACGTGAACTGTGACCACCAAAAAATCTAATCCCACGTCAACCCGCAAACTCACGACACTTTCGATCACAGAGAAGTCAGATACAGAATTGACACTTGCTGAAATTACTCCCCAGAACTTTACTCTTTCCCTCAAGTTTTGAACGCCTCCCCCAAGGACTCCAACCATTACTTTTAGCTAATGATACACCCCTCTATGTTACACTTTTTTTCCCGAATGGCGATGGTATCTTCCAAGATGACGATGACAACGCGCTGAGCCATCGGGCACTTGTTGTGAAGGAATGGTTTGAGGAACACAGGTCTCACTTCCAGCATATCGATTGGCCTCCGAAATCCACCGATATCAATCCCATAGAGCACTTGTGGGACACTATGGAAAGGCATATCAGGCGTCTGGCTACACCAATCCCCTCCATACCTGCATTTCTGACAGTATTGAAAGTTCCATTGATTCAACAAGATGTTGAATCAATGCTACGTCGGATAGCTACTGTACTCAGGGCAAAAGGAGGACCTACGAAGTATTAGGTAGGTGGTCATAATTCAGTGATCATAAGTGTATATATATAATTTAAAATGTATGTTATATGATAGTTATTATGATAATATAACTATAAACAAAATTACAATTCATAAAACAAATTATGTATACTTATATAATAATTTTATTCTTTATATAGCGATACTAAATAAACATCTATACAGACCACCACAAAATTAAACAGATAGCGTACAATGGATACTGTAAACCGTTTAAAATTAAATAAATACATACATTTAAAAAAAAAAATCAGTTTAAGTAACTTAAACCCGAATTACTTGTCACCCCTGGAATGTCGTTGGGGCACCCCGGTTGAAAATCATTGGGCTAAATAGTCAGAGAACAAACTAACATGATACTACACCACATTCCACTCCTCACACACTATTAAATATCAGACCTCCACAGAGTACAGTGATACACAAATAGGATACACAATCCGGACATGGGGAAGAACCCCTGGTACTGTCAGACATCTGACACACTTTACTTATCAAGTTGGTGTTGTTCATTGAGCTGGACCGATAGGTTGGTATTTTTTCTCAAAGGTAAAACATTTCTGTATTTCATCTTCAATATCAGGCTAGTTCCAAGTGCTGAGCTTACGTTTCTGAATTTGAAATAGACGCAAGATTTGATTCACAATCTTAACCTTGGACTATATTGTGGATAGTAGCAGGAAGTCTACCTACAATGAACAGTAACGTTTTGGTTCCTCCTCCATTGAGGAAGACTTCTGGATTTTGTTGTTGTTGTTGTTGTTGGTTTGTTGTTTAATGGCACAAGGACTGCTGAGGCCATATTGTTCCTTCCTCGGGATGTATATTCTTACTCCACTGATCTTAAAGACCGATCATTTAAAACAAATAACCAAATCCAAAAACTCACTATGCAGACACGTTCACAATTTCATTGCTCAACATTGTAACTTCAATACACGCGGTGGGGTTGCAATATTACGGTTCTGCCCAGATTTCACACACAAGAATTAAAAAAGGAATACGCCGCGTGTGCACATCCTGAAAACTCTAGACTTCATTAAAGAATTGTCCATCCGGTCCTAACAGCCGAAATTGTGAAATGTTCCACAATTTATCTCTCTTTTTGATGAGAATTAAGGCTCTTCTGAATCGACAACCCGCCTGCATTCCAACTCCTGCAGGCCTATAAGGTTTAGGCCTACCTCATGGAATAAACATTAACAACAAAAAAGCTGAGGACAGGCATAAAACTCAAATCATCAGCAATTTTATTACAGGGGACAATGTGTACTAACCATATCCATGTCCATTTATACATTCGGAAACTGCTCAAAAAAGACAGAAATCAGAGGCAGAACATTGCAGCCTTGTTTTTTTTAGGCTAAAGTGTCTTTCCGTTATTTCTGAAAAAACAGCTGAAAAATAAAAAAAAACAGGTATTTATTTTTTTTTAATGAAAGCCCCAAATACCAGAGGTATTACAACGTATAGTATTTAGTACCGTGGAGGGTATTTAGTACGGTTGGAGGTTGAGAAGACGAAAGAAGATATTTGTTGACATTGGACTTGAACTTCTGTAGACTGTAATTTTCAGGAAATACGTATGAAGGAATGCTGTTCCAGAAAACTGCAGTTGAATGAATAAATGAGGAAGATGAAAAGTTGGTTCTGTGGGTTTGAAGTTGGACAGTAAATGGATGTTGGCTGGTGGCGGCACGTGTTCGGACTGTTTTGAAAGAGAGCGCGGGCATTATAGAAGCCAATTCAGAAGAACAGTGCCCATGGAAGTATCTGTAGAAGAGGCCTGCAGCAGAAACAGTACGTCTATGAGACAGAGAGTGGAGAGACTGTTAGAGCGGACTCATAGGGCAACTGAGATGAGCAGTAGTTGAATCGACCGATAATTGAGATTCTGTCAGAAAAATACATGGGGTTTGGCAGACTGCAAGTGGAAATGGACATCGTTGAGATTAGAATTGAGACCACGTATATTTGTGAAATGAATTAGGAAGTGTTTGGGGGGTTTAGATCTTTTCGCAGATAAGCTTGCTCTTTTAGTTTGACAATTCATTGGGTATAAAATAGTAAGAAAAAGTGGAGGGGACATGCTGTATGAAGTAATGAAATTTTTGGATATGGTGTACGCATAAGAATATACCCAGATACTTGACATAACGTGGCCTCGACAATGACCCCCGCATACACACTACTCGGATTCTGTTCGGTCACTATCTGGCAAAGTAGAGGTAGAAGATTATACACTAGCTGATCCGGAATCCTCCTGGAGAGTTACCAAAAGATTCGGTCCAGTGTACTAACAAGCGGCAGGCCTGCGAACATCGTTTTAGAGCTGTACTCTCGAAATGTAAGGAAGATTGGATCTCGCCATGATGTCTATCCTAACCTCAAAAGTCATCAGTCATACTGCATGATGGAAGACATGGGGGACGGGTTGACCAGAACTTAGCTCTGCAGACTAAACATGGGTTCCACCAATTCAAGCCTCCAATAAGCAAAGTGGTGGTATTGCACTGCTCGATGAGAGTCATCTACTACCTAGTATTGTCTGGTAACACAGAGTGGCGGCATTGCTCCATGTGGTGTGGGCGCCACACCCTGACCGCTGCTTAAGTTGGTTCACACCTGGGTGGTCACCCACAGTGTGCTTTTGCATGGGGGTTATACCCAGGATTACTAACATTCCCACTGTAAGATGTATATCTGACAAATCAAATTAAAATACAAATATTTGTTTTGCTAAAATAAATAAATCCAAGAAGGGCGATGGAAAGTGAGAATTAGCATTAATGCCCGAGTATTAAGTTAAAGATAGCAAGTAGTAAGATTGGATATTTATTTTTAATGTAAATAAGGTTAAAGTTGGAAGAACACTGGAATCAGTAATCGATAGTAAACAGGGACAGCAAGACTAGGTAGAGGGTGCCATTTGAGAACAGGCGTGAAAGGGTCGCTGAGGGCAAGAACAATAGCACCGTGAAATGGGATTACGAAGTGTCTCTTTTGATCTAAGCCATGGTTAAAAAGTAAACAGGAAATGAGTGGACGTGCAGTGTTCGCGTCAAAATAAATCGACAACTGGCTGACTGAATGTTGAATAAGGTGGTCATATTTAGCAGAGGTGGGAACAGGAAAAATGAGTGTTTTAGAGTGACCCGGCAAACATGAAAAGGTCATACTGCCGTGTGAAAAAAAAAAAAACAAGAAATTTCTAGAGAAGGTTTAGTTTGTGCGCTAGGTAAACGTTTGGGGTGAGTTGCTCTAGCAAATAGGAAGGAATGGAAAAAATTTACAGTATGGAGATTGGTTTGCGTCCTTGGAGGAGGCGTTCCAAACTTGAGGGAAAGAGTAAAGTTCGAGGGGAGTAATTTGAGAAAGTGTACATTCTATATCTGACTTCTGTGTTGTCAAGGGCAGAAAGTCGTGAGTTGCGAGTTGAAGTAGAAGTAGATCTTTTGGTGGTCAGGATTCACATCTCATGGTAGCAGGTTGAAGAAGAAAAGGAGGAAAAAGTGAGAGAAAGAAAGCCTGGTCCAGCATCGGAAGGCAGTGATAGGCCGTGAAGGCGGTGGTTCAGTTTAAGGTTAATGTAAACGTGCAATAAAGAAAGCCTGGTCCGGCATTGGAGGGCAGTGATATGCAATGAAGGCGGTTGCTTAAGGTTAAGGTAAATGTTCAAGAGAAAGCAAGTCTTGTCCGGCATCGAAAGGCAATGTGCCCAAGTAAGGGAAGTAAGCCTGCCTGCAACGAAGGAAGCCTGAATGTAAAGAAATTGGAAGTAGCGACTATTGTAGTAAAGAGGGAGGAATAAGATGGTAACTAGAGAGTAACTAAAATGGAATGAGTGATTTGTAGTAATTATTACTGGCTGTAAGAGGATACCAGTTGTGATGAAATTCATGGGTTAAAGGCTAAGAGATATAACAAAATATATAGAAGAGTAATAAGAGTTGAAATGAGATTTACTGATATAAGAGATAAAAATTGGTAGTGCAAGAGAAGAATTGAGTAATCATCGAGGATTCATATTTAGTAAGATACAACTGACGTTAATAATTCGTAAATGGAGAATAGTTGATGAGAGAGAGCTAGTGTAGTATACTGTAGTATGGTTCAAATATATGGAAATTGGTATGTAAATACTGCATATAAAATAATACGTTCATTAAAGGTTGCACATTTTTTGTAAATAAATGTGTGTCTTTAATGTTCTGCTAACACCCGCTTTACACAACCTAGAATCTAGAATTTTCTGTGAATTGCGGCCAGGTTTGCGTTTGTGGGGTGGGATTGTGACTATAGTACGGTGGAAATCCAAATTAAATCAGTTAATAACATATATAACCCTCCCCCACACACACCCGCAATTATGAAGGTGCAAGCAGAGGATTTCGCTGTCACAGACCATCAGGACTTGGCCGAAATTGGGTCCACTTGACTTGAGTGTCACCCGAATATCAGTTCCATCAGCGTTTTTGACTCCCAGGTAGCAAGTACAGCTTGTCTGGCATATCTGAGAGAATGCCTGTGACAACCTCAAGGACCATATAATGATGCGCTTTCGTGTAAAAAGATTATAATCGAATGTAATAAAAACAGACTTCTTTAAATGTTATCTTTTTTCTTTTATTTGTCTGAGCAGATTATATAATTAAAATTCAAGCCTTAATAATGAAATTATTTAGAATTAATAATTAACATGGAAATGTTTCATTTATCACAAATTAAAACCGATATTTTTATTTTTTCAGTTCGAGAATTGTGTTGCAGCAGCCATGGTAAGTATAATTATTCAGTGCTTCTGTTAATCTACGATATTTGTTATCCATTATTAAAGAATTCCTTAGTATTATTTTAAAAAACACCAAATGCTAGGGGATATTTTAAATCTTGCATAACTGTTGTTGCTTTTGTTTTAGGGTCTTGGCAGCTTCAGCGACTAAGGCTGTGTACTGCAGCGTCAAAAACAGTGTCAATTTCTCGCCTGAGCAAAGTGTGGTAGAACCAACAGCTCAGCCTGGAATTTCAGAATAAGTAAAGGCTTCATGCAAAATGGAAAGCCACATCAGACCCAATAGATAGGATAGTATACTCACGAACCCGTGCTCGGTTTAACAGAAATAAATCTAAAGCCTACATTGGTAAAAAAACATTGATAGGGAAGACACCGTTTAAGGCAGGACATGATGATTTCTCTCAACAAATTAATCCGATCGAATGGTTTGACTACATTACAAAATTGGTGATATTATAATTTTTATATTATTATAAATGTTGGTGGGATACTATTGATGGCTTATCCAAGCCATCAATAGTATTCCACCAACGTCATGTGCTGGATTTGATGGGATCCCACAATTTATCCTTGAGAGCATAAGTGTTTTCATCATAGATGCGCTTCTAGGAATCTTAAATGGAATTCTCACAGCTCAAAGTTTCCCAATAGCCTGGAACCAATATATAGTTCGGATAATTCCAAAAACACATGGAGCTACCTCAGTATCACAGTTCAGGCGAATTATGAAAGCGTCAAGCACCTCACAATTATGGAGAAGTGCCTTTTTCCCATCTTAACCAACCAGGTTCTCCCACTATGCACTGAAACGCTGGTCCACCATCACCAACCTGCTGGAAACCACCGTCACCAACCTGCTGGCAACCACTAACACCATTCTGGAGGCAGATGGCAATTGTATATACAACCTGCCTTCGACTGCATTGACGTCAGTCTCCTCCTTCAGCTATGTGAAGAGGGATACCAGATTAAAGGAAATATCCCTGAATTCTTAAAGTCACTTCTTACAACCAGGGTTCTTTACCTGATGGTGAATAAAAAATCCTTCAGTAGGAAAGTCAGTGTAGATATTCCCCAGGGAGGAGATTTCTTTCTGGGCTCCTCTTTACTGCTGCCACCCACCCATTCCTGTGCCAGGAATGGATTTTTCTCAGCTACGCAGATGATTTCAAACTACTCTATCGGATCCATGTAAACTGACCAACCCGAGACTGCTTCCTGCACTATCAACAACAGCCTAAAAACTCTAGTTACATACTTAGCACAGTTCTCTCTCCAGATTAACCCAAATAAATCTGCACAAATGATGTTCTCACTCAAATCACACCCAACTCAACTAAACCTGAAAATCCATGGAACTCCTCCATCCTTCCAATAACGAAGTACAGAGATCTCGGGTTCATCTTTGACCCTAAGCTCAGCTTTAAATACCATGTTACAGATATTCACAACAATGTCTGCCGATCCAGATGGCTTGCCAAACAACACCTCTTTCATGTCACAGAGTCTCAGTACACCCTTCAATATATTTATTGGTTTCTTCAGCCAGTCATTACCTACGGATCTGAAATCTGGACGTTGGCAGCAAAAATCACGCTAACAACCATCTCATCTGATGAGTACTGCCTTCTCCGGTGGGAAGGAATATTTTTCTCTTTATTCTAGCTTCCCTAGCTTGGATAGTTCGTACTACTAATTATAGCTCTGAGGTGTCAGTCTATTAAGACAAAACAAGGGGTATTAACATAACAAGGATTTATTTACCATTTCTACAACAATTATTTACACATTCTAAATTATTCATGATTATCATAATCTTACAACACAGTAATTATTATTATACATGAAATGGTGTCCTCCCTTAATCACCCTTCTTAAACAATTCATAAACTTCCACTATGTTTTCAATACAAAATCTTAAATATTCTATCTTATACACCTTTATATGGTTATATATATCCTTTCCAACATAAACTGAATAATTCCAATAATTTTTCATTGTCTCTTACATACTCTGGAGGAAATTTCTACTGAATACAATTCACTCGGTTAATAGCAATTAGACAATTCATGAAATCAATTCTTACTTTTAACACGTTTCTTTAAGTTTCTTATCAATATCTCTAATCACAGATGAGTAACATTCACTCACTCTCTTTCTCTCTCTCTATTTCTATTATATCTTATTCCTATCCATACAATATAGTAGTCATCACGTTACAATACTTCTCAAACTGTCCTGTCCAATTTTCTCCCATGGATTTCTTTACAACACCGTTCTCGTTACTAAAATTCACTAAACTGACTTATTTTGGTATTTTTTTTCTACCACCTGGGTGAGTTTCCGATCCTTCAGGTCTTCCTCCGATTTCTTCCCTGATCTGCTAGGCTTATGGTTCTTTTCTGCCTCCACATCGATCTTCCCACACTCTGGACTTTCTCCAGGTCATTCTGCCTTTCGCTATTACCTTTATCCACTAAACCTTCCGTACGCGTTTCCCATACTCAAAAAATATCCTTCCGCCACTCTCACACGCCTCTCCCTGGGATTCTCCTCCGGATCCTTTCCTTTCAGGTTCCAGGACTCTGACTCTTGGGCTTCATCTCCTCTCTGCATCACCTTTTTGTTTCCATCCACTCCCTTATTTTTCGTCCAATCATTTGGTAGTCCTTCATTACTCTCTTTTTTTTCATTCGCTCATTTCTTATTCCTTTGTTTTTAACCAGATTCTGGTAGGTCAAACTGCCTTCTTTGTGATGAGAGCATCCGGGCACTACATCATCACTAGAATTTTATCTGGGATGCCCGCTACCACTTACCTCTTCTGTCACGCTTCCTTTCAAGTTACCGCCCTTGAAATTATTGAGTGCCTTCCATGCCGGCCTGTTTGTTCTTTGTTTACCGCTCAAACACGTTGCACTCTCTGATCTGGAGTCTTCCTTTTCTGATGGAGTCTGAAACCGTTCTAGGGTGTGGGCGTTCTTTTGTCCCCTGCTGCCGTGAGTTGGCCACAGCCCCTTTTCTATAAACAAGAACCGCATCAAAACTGGGCTACCCATTGTATTACAGTTCGGTCAGCGCCCCTCCTGCTGGTACGCTAATCCAGTCCCTTTTGAATGTACACAGCACAAGCAAATCTGCTGAGTGCTTGTCTGTTTTGAACATTAGATATTTTTCAAGAAATGGTAAATTTTAAAATCCTAATATATATGTGAGAATAGTTCTTACACCTTATCACGAAAATGTATTACCTCCCCAAAGGATTTGTACATCAGTTTATTGAAGTGGAAGATGAGTACCAAGCGCTTTCCCAGTATGCACGGAACCTCTTCACAAGGAGAAAGGTTTTAGTTGTCTTTAAAAGGGAGAAGAAAAGGCTTTGGAAGGAATTTACTGTTGTCTGGCAAAAAAGATGGGATGAGAGAAAATTTGGGCTTGTAACAAGAAAGTACCTTGCGCAAGTGGAATTCTCAAACCCCTGGAGTTATTTCGTGGTTTAGACCTTCTATGACAACTTCTTATCTGCTAACAGGGCATGGGTCCCTCCGGACTAAGTTATTTGAGCGTGGTCTGGAGCCTGATCCGTTCTGCACATGTGGGGAATATGAAACGTGAATTCAGGTACTTCTGAACTGTCAATTGTACTCTCAACTTAGAACGGATTTAATGTATGCTGTTCCAAACTTATTGGAGAACAATGTAAATATCTTAGTTGAAGATCATAATAACTTTACTGCTCTGCAAACCTTCTCAAGATCAGTTTTCATATTGAGGACTCAGCGAAGAACTTCAGCTTCTTCTGGGAATTGACTTCACAAATAACCAAAAGACAAAAGGTTTAAGTATAAACAGAAGATTTTAAGTTAATTGTTATTGTATTGACTTATATGGATTGCTGTTGTGTTGATTTATATTAATTAATGTTGCATTGATTTATGTTAATTAATGTTGTTGCATTGATTTATGTTAATTAATGTTGTTGCATTGATTTATGTTAATTGATGTTGTTGCGTTGATTTATGTTAATTAATATTGCATTGATTTTGGCCAATTGTTATTGTAGAGATGTATGTTATATATTGTTTTCTTGGTTCTCAGTAATACAGTGACTCAGAGCATATTTTAAAAAAATGTATTGTATATATCTGTTTAATATAATAATTAGTGGGTGTAACTGAGGCTAATTTGTGGAGGTTCTCCACTAGTAATTCACTTGGCGACACCCACTGGTATTTCATTACATCCGGCGGGTGCGGGACTTCTGCATTAAGCAAAAATACATAATGTAACCCCGAGCCTAGAGAAGGGCACCAGGCAACAGATGTCTTATATTGGCGATGGTAAAATACCTCGCACATGTTTTTAGGCAAGATTTGTTGAAGTTCTACAGCAAAACAGATGAACTAGGTGGAGATGGGCTTTTGCCTAGGAGTCACCTTTGACTCTGAAATACACGTACGAAATGCACCAGGAGGTATAATATGTCTTATGCATGTGTAATGAGAATGTTAATGTATATCAAATTGTATATACTGTATATCTTTTTGTAAGTATTATATATATATATGTAATAATTGTGTGCGTACAAAAAAATGGGGGAAAAAATAGAATGCCTATTGTAGGCATTGTCGCCGGGGAACCATAGTTAGCATGGGCACTCAGAGCGGCCTGTGGCTTTTCAGCACCACTTTCAGCAGGGTCTGATGTACTGTGTGTTGTGACACATTACTCCCATCACTATTATTCCATTTACCGGCGAGTTGCGCCACAATCGCCATTATGTTGCCACGTACCATCCAGAAGAGCCTTCGCACACTTCGAGCATCGATGAGTCATGGTCGTCCAACACCTCACCGGCGATTCGTGGGTTTCCCCTCCTCGGATCACTTTCGGTAGGTACTAACCACGGCTGACCGTGAGCATTCCACCAGCCCTGCCGTTTCGGATATGAAAAACAGGAAAATCGATCAGAGAACACACGCACTTTACAGATGAAATAAATATGGGTAGATGTAATCATTTAGAGGGGACCCTAATATCATAATTGAGATATGCTCTGACCCAATCGTCTGGCCATTACAATTTTGCCTTTGTCAAACTCGCTTAATCCTCTGCCTTTCCAATCTGAAAAACAAGAGTAACACTGATTAACGGAGCTCAGTATCACGTGTTTTTATACCGTGTCCCGACCGGCACACACACTTTGGTTCACCTGCAGTTGCTTCGATTTGCGTAGCGGCTCGCTGGTCATAATGTTTTGGCTCGTTGGTGTATATTCTTGGATTCGTGTATTTGCTTCGAAAATCCTGTCACTAAGCTTTTAATCATCACTACCAACTATATTTACTAGCAAGCTTAGCTTACTCTTAACACTTTAAATTGATCTTAACACTTAAATATTCTTAAAACGTCAATACTATGCCGATTTGCTCAACTTGTTCAATGATCATCTAACTTCTCTAGTTTGACTTTATCCAGTGAAACCTTCACATAGGAGAATGGACTTACAATTTATGGTCACGTTACTCATTATTCTGCTTTAATCCTTTCAGAAACCTGCAGGTCAATCAGGAGGCATACCGCAAAAGATTGTAACTGTAAGTAGATGCATGTTTTGGTGAATCTGTTCATAGATGACAATTTTCTAATTTGTTCGCAACAGGCATTTAATCGGATGGAAACGTGTTATAATGCTCTCGCGCGGGATTAGCAAACACGGCATTTCAGAAATATTTACAGCAGGAACTGCTGTGGCACATGCATTAATTTTAACATGACATCCAAATAGGTTAAGCGATGAACATCTGAAGTGGATATGACGACATATCATCTTCATTTTCAAAAAACTGTACTTTGTAAAATAATAAGAGAAGTTTACCTCAATGTAATACGTAAAACACTTCCGTATGATACTCTCCAGCAATTAAAACGAAAAAATCACAAATCTTACATTACAGTAAAACATAAAAAATATAATTAAAACTCAATTGAACACAATTAAAAACTTAAAAAACAATTGAACACAATTAGAAATCAAATAAACTCAATTTAAGATCAATCTAACGTAATTAAAAATCAAATTAATTAAACGAAATTTAAAGGAAAAAAATTCCAAAAAAACGATTTTCCTTCCTTAAGCTGACAGTGATTTTCAACCATATGTCGTGATCACAGGAACGAAAATTACCGAACAGAAGTGAGCATAACACTTAAATAGGGATTATTTGTTTTTGCGCATGTGCGTAAAAGCCAACGAACCGGAGATTAGAAATGGCCGGCGAACATTAACAGAATTCTCATGTAAATTAATCTCGACAGTTTCGGCAATTAATAATCTGGTATAATTACGTTGGACACTGAGTATTTTGGCTTCGTTAAATAAAAAAGTATGTTTTTCGTTGACGGCATGGAAGGCTAATTTTGACGCTGCTGAACGAGAAGCACGAACTGAGACCGCATGTTGATTTACACAAAAATTCAGAGGAAACGCGTAGAACCTTGGTACGACGAGTTGCAATCCCCTCAAGATATGTTGTATACCAGGTCATTTATTTGTGTTGAGAACGAGGAAAGGACTGAGCCAATTTTAGTATAGTGTGTAGTTTCCGTTTGACCTGGCCACAATATTAAATACGGTATCTTTAAAAAATCTGTTAAGCTGTTTGTGCCACTGTTCAATATATGGGACTGAAATAAAGTATTGTTTAATATTACGATTGATGGTTGGTGAGTATTTTTTATCCTATCCCTAGCTTGTACCCTAATTCAGTAGATTGTGGCAAGGGGATAACCCCTGTTTAAGAATCTGCTGGTTAGTATTTGTACTTCTGAGCACAAAGCAGATTCCGTCGTTGAATATTTATAGGCATTTAGAAATTGATTAAAAATAATCGATCTTTTCTAGGAGAACGGGTGATAGCCGTTATAATGCAGAAGCATTTCTGTGTTTGTAGGTTTTCGATAGATGTTAAATTAGATTTTATTCGAATCCCGAGTAAGCGTGAAATTTAAAAAATTTAATGACTTTGTATCTGTACCCTCCCTTTCCAATGTAAATTTGAGTCTAAAGTGATTATTATTAAACGAATGTAAAATGTCTTGGATAGTACTATTACCAATAATAACTAGAACATCGTCTAAATACCTCCCATAGTATGTGATACGGGGTAAAAAAGGCTTCAAATGTATACGCTCAATCGTTGAGAGATGTACCTCCGATATTAAGCCGCTCACCTACTCGATCTCAATCTCAATCCTATTGGCAACCCAAAAATTGTTTGTGCACGTTGTCTCGAAAGGTGATATAGTTGGCCTCAACTAACAGTTTAATTAAGCGAAAAATTTCTTTAATAGGAAGCTTCGTATGATTAATCAGTATCGAGTTATTATTTAACATATCCCAAAGAATATCTAATGTGTATTCAACGTTTACATTCGTATATAACGAGGTAACATCTAGTGAGAATAAATTATCATTAGCGCCAAGTCTACAGTCCTTAAGATTATTAAATAGTGTACCGTAGTCTTAATCCCAAATTGTATTACCTGTCTAAAGTGTTTTATAATGCTATATACATGTGTGACTAAGGATGAAAATGGCGAGTTTCTGTAAGAAACAATAGGCCGAATAGGAAAGCTGGTTTTATGTAATTTTACCTGACCAGAAAGTGCAGGAATATTGTATGTTCTGGCCTTCAATTCCTTTAACTGAGCCATAGTAATGTAGTCGTTTTTCCGATAAGTGGTTAAGGTTTTATTGTATTGATTGACCAAACTGGTAAACAGTGCTGGATCTACTTCAAGATAAGTTGAGGAATCTGAAACAACTGAATCTAGAGAATTACCTGGAGATCGGCATTTAAGGAATTGATAGCAGATTTTCGAGAAGTTGAAGCAGATTGAGAGGTGCAAGGTTTCTCAAAATGGAAAGTGGAATGCAATGTGCTATCGTCGGCAAAACTATGGATAGGATGTCCAGTCAAAAGAAGATCATTAATATACAAGAGCAAAAGAGTGGGGGAAAGAACTGAACCTTTGGGGACACCAGATATAGTGGAGAATTTACAGGCAGAGGGCCATCTACCATTACCCTCAGTTAGCGATCAGAGAGAAAACTGGATAACCAATTGCAAAAAACAGTTGGCAAACCATAAGATGGAAGCTTGTTTAGAAGACCTTTATGCCAAACACGATCGAAAGCCTTTGAGAGGTCAAGAGCAACTGCTTTTGTTTCACCAAAGGTTTCCCTTGAATTTGTCCATAAATGGGTAAAATAAGCCAGAATATCACCGGCGGATCTCAACACTGATGGAATCCATACTGCCGATCGTTGATCAGATGGAAACTTTCTAGGTAGTTGAAGAGTTGGTGGTTAATCGATTTGTCCATTACGTTAGAAAGAGTATAAGTAATTTCAATGGTACGATGATTGGATGGGAGGGATTTGTCACCGTTTTTAGGAATTGGCTGGATATGAGCAAATTTCCAAGCAGAAGGAAAAACAACTTTGGAATAAAAAGTGAAGAAAGGCGGCAAAGAACAGGAGTACGTTCAGGACCACAGGTTTCGAGAACAAGTGGAGAATATCATCGGAACCTGGAGCTTTCTTGGCATCAAGATTCGTCAAAATCCTTCTAACATCCTTTTGACAGAAGACCACAGGAGGTATTGAATGGAGCGTGTTCAGAATGGTGGGAGGTGTTATACCAAGATCATTAACACATAATTTGAACGTAAAATGGGATGCTAGCAGGTCAGCTTTATCCTTGTCTGAGTGGTAACAGAACCATCTGGTTTGGACAAAGGTGGGAGCAGAGATGCGCAAAATTTGCGACCAATAGCTTTGGCAACAGATCAGAATGCTCGGTTACTATTAGGGTAAGAAGCAAGTTTTCTAATCTTAGCCTGTTCAAACTTGAGTCTGGTCTGGTTAATAACTGCTTTACAATTGTTTTGAGCTTTGGTGTAGGCAGAAAATGAAACTGAATAATTGGAAACAAGCCAATTACGATATGCAACATTCTTCTCTTGAACAGCCTTAGCACATTTATTAGAAAACCAAGGTTTAAATAAAGGATGAGATTTTAAATTGGAGTGTGGGATAATGGATTCCATTCCTGAAAGAATAATTTCACTGACACGATTTCACTGACACGATTTCACTGACACTTCTGATTTCAACGTTTGCTCAATTTTGAGCAAACGTTGAAATCAGAAGTTTCGAAAACAGTAATCCAGCAAAGGAAAAGAAAAAAAGAAATCTCGCAGGTCATCCTATTTTGCATTCTTGTAATGTCAAACAACACGAGGTTGGGAATTTTTTATTTTTTTTTTTATGAAAACCCCAAACACGAAAGGTATCAAAACCTATAGTACTTAGTACCGTGAATGGGTTGAAGGAGAAGTATGGGGGGAGGGGAATGCCGGAAACTTTGCTCTAGAGATTAAACATGGGTTTCACCACTTCAAGCCTCCAATAAGCAAAGTGGAGGTATTTCACCGGTTGATGAAAGTCATCTACCACCTATGAGATAGATAAAGGCTCCATTGGAGAAGAGACAATCACCAAGTTGTGATCTGAGGTGCCTAAAGGATCTCTTACTTCGACTGTGTACTTAGAACGGTTGTATTTGATTTTAACTTGGGTTGATTTTTATCCTTTTTCTCTTAACAATTTAACCTTTTGTAGCAAGCCATATAAATCTTGTACTAAAAAAATCTTTTTCTTTGCTACTAGAGAAATAACTTTTTAAATTTTACAATTAATCAATAGCTTTAAAATCTTAAACAGCTTTGGAAAATTACTTTTTATAATGTAAAATCATTATATTTCAATACAGAAAAAAAATTTTCATTTTCAGACCGATAGATGGAGCCTCAATTCATAGCCTAACTTATTGGTAAAAATAAATTTACACAATAAACAATATAAAACACAAAAAAAAATCTTTAATTTTCAGGTTTTCAATGGTAAAGTGGACTAATAACAGCACAGTACAATGTGATTCGCTACCAGTGCGACAAACTTGCAGGAGGTGTAGGGAGAACAAGGATGAGTGGGAATCACATATCATTGCAGGGTCTGAAATGCCTTCGTCATTCGGTAGAGGACGTTGAACGGGAGGTCGGGTGAACAGCGATCCCGCTGGCAGTCAGCATTTGCGAACCAGTTCCCGAGGCAGTAGGATGGATGAGTATTCAAACGTTGAACTGGCCGACATGCACCTTGCGTATGGCGCTGCGGACTGTAATGGGCGCGCTGCTCTGTGCTTCTACTAGGAACGTTTCCCACACAGGCATGCTCCTCATCATACGATTTTCGCACGTGTACACAGAAGGTTACATGAGACTGGTTGTTTCACGAGAGGTACCATGAATCGAGGGCGAATAACGAGGGCGCCAGACAATGAGGAGAATGTCCTACATCTTGAAAAAGGCAATCCGATTACGAGTACTCGACCGATCGGCCAAAGATTGGGTATTTCCCAATCCACTGTATGGAGAATACTGTCAACAAAACAAATGAGTTCATACCATCTGCAATGCGTCCAATCATTGGAGCCTGCGGATTATCCACTCCGGAGGACTTTTGCTACTTGGTTTCTTCAACAGAAGTGGTTCGCAAATGTTGACTTCCAGCGGGATCGCTGTTCACGCGACCTCCCGTTCAACGTCCTCTACCGTATGACGTAGGCATTTCGGACCCTGCAATGATATGTGATTCCAATTCGCTTTTGTCCCCCCAACACCTCCTGCAAGTATGTCGCACTGGTAGTGGATCACCCTGTATATATTTCCAATAGTATCAACACAGAAAATTAAAAACAAATTGTTACAGGTACGTTCCAAAACAACATTCGGCGCTGGGGTCTGTGAAGCAAAGCCTCCCCCTGGCCAAAATTTATTGCAGAATACAGATCTCTTGATGGCACACTCACACACTGACCTATATCAGCCACATTGCACTCATACACTCAACTTAAATAGTAACCAAGTGGATAAGTGCCAGACTGCCCCCACGGAAGACATGGACTTGAGCCTCAGCAGAAAATAAATATTAAGAAAAGAAATGCGGTAGCACTATCTAGTGAGCAAAATAATAACTAAAATAATTTTCCCCCTGAATTCAACAACCAATCACAGAGCCAGCCGCAGCCAATCACAGAGAGGAGCAAGGACAGCACAACAGCCAATCAACAGGCAGCTACAATGAAACCACACCCACCTATTTTGCATATTTCAGACACCAATATTAACTACTGACATTCATAATCAGATTTCAGCTGACAGCCATTTTATGCTCAAAAATTTGGATAATTATCAATGTTTCTACGGGAAATGTTAACCGACTACACACCCTAGTAAGTTTTAATATTATTTCTTATTCATTACTAATTAATCTAATTTCTAGGAATGTTGGCTGATGTTTGCAGAAATTATAATTCGACCTGCGCCGGTTTCAGTTATAATCCCTGGGCCTGTCGGCTAGGCATCAGTATGCCTTTAAAAATATTTCAAGTAAGTAGCAATTTGTGTATTTATTTTAGAATATTCTAACCAACAAAATGATACTATTTTTTTCATAAAGGTTTTACACTGAGTGGACAGAAATCATGGCATACCTATCTACTAACGGGTAGGCCCACCTTTCGCTCTGATAAGGGCAGTCACACGGTGAGGCAATGAGCCCACTAGTTCGGGAAAGCATTCCACAAGTATTTCCATCCATGTTTGCTGCACCGCTATCCCTCGTCTCCTTCCTGGGTGGAGAATCCAAAGCTCGAATGGACCTTTCCACAGCATCCCAAAGATCTTCCATATGGTTCATGTCTGTGAATGGGGAGGCCATTCCATGGTGGTAAAATCTGCAGAATGCTCTTCGAACCATGTTCTAGTCACCACTTCTCTGGGTGGAGGCGAATTTTCCTGCTCAAAGAGTCCATTGCCCTGTGGGTGTACGATGACATGAAGAGATGCAGATGGTCTGCTAGGATGAACACATAATCTGGACTATTCAGAGATGTGACTAGATGCACCAGAGATCCAAACATTTGTCAGCTGAACACACCCCAGACCATTACTGACCGTCGTCCACCTGCCTGAACAATTCCTTGTTGACCTGGTTGTTTGGTTAAGACTATTTCAATAAAAAACACATCAGTGGATATGCTTACACTCATTAGTATATTTACAATTTAAACCCTAGAGATTTTACACATACAGTTAAAGTAATACAGAGCACTCGTGTACAAAAGATATGTGCAATTTAAAAATATTTTGGGGATGATTTCCTTTGGTAAGCTTTGTCTTGAATGTCGCACTAAAATATCCAGTAGGAATCTTTGAACAAACGGTCATTGCAGAAACCTTCCTTGCGATTTCTCTTGACTTATTCTTCATATCCTCTTGCAAGATCATTAATATGTCATTGACTTCTGGGTCACCACAGATGTTCCACAGAAGAGTGCTGCATTTAATGATTCATTCGCACAATTGCTTTCTGAGCCAAGTTTTTTTTTTTTTTTTTAAATATCTAAATCAGAATCTAAATAAATTAATTTTCAAAGGCGTGCACCCCAATTCAATTTTCTGAATTATATCTTTATATGTAGGACACCTCAGGTTATTAAAAGTATTCTCACAACTATTTGAAAGACTGCCATGCTTTCACTAGAAACAACGTTAGGTATTTTTCAAAGATTCCAACCTGCAGAAGATATCTGATTTCTGGTCCCGCAAAGATTCCTTCTTTCACTTTCGTTGTACTCTTCTTTAGATATTTCGCACTTAAATAATACATATATTCTCTTAAATCCATCTTACCAAAAACGTTTAAAAATTCTCCATTAGACAGGTTTAATATCGAAAAAAAATCATTTACAAGAAATTATGCATTGGGTCTCTAATGGAACATACTACACCTTTCTTGTTCCTGGCTCATATATGATAATTTGAGGCCATCTGCGTCTGATAAATGGTGTGTGGTAAAAAGCTGTCCCATAGGCATTGGATACAACAGTATTTTGCATATCCTCTTGCATGATCATTAATATGCCATTGACTTCTGGATCACCAAAGATGTTCCATAGATGACTGCTGCATTGAATTTCTACTATGGCTACCTGGCTTCATTAAGGCGGATCGATTCCTCAGACTAGGAGGCCAATTTCCTACAAATTAATCTTCAGAACTGCAACATGTAATATTGACTTGGATTTCCGATGAAAACCAACCAACCGATAGCCGACCGACACACTAAAGTTCGGCGCATATCTTCTTTCCGCAACCCACACTTCCCATCCAAACACTTTGCTTCTTGCCAATCTTGCCGCCCTCTCTCACTTTTTCCTCTCCACAACCTCCAAAACTCCACTTATACATAGCAATACATTTAATTCAATTTTCTTTTACGCACCGCAACCGTGTGCGTATTGCTCCCACTCCACAAAAGGAACCACTCATGAAATAGTGCAGGGTCGTTCAGGTTGTGACAGCCTCGCTTTCTACAGTGATCACATCAACTCTATTTTCAGTCTATTTCCGTCTCTGCATTTTCCTGGTTCCAAGTTTGGTTAGGCATTTCAGCACGAGTTTGGGTCGCATCAGGTGATGTTCGCGTGCCTTCAGCCCTGCCGTATTTACTATTTGCTTCAGCTTAAGCTATTTCTACCCATTTCGTTTCAACAACTGAATGTACTGAGGAAAATACTTTTTCTTCTCATGTGGATTTCTTCCATTGCCCAGTATAATCCCCAACTAGTTACATTTGTTATTTCTAATTCAATAATATTAAAAATTCCCAATTTCTAAATGTTTCTCTAAATAGTTTCTTTGGTATAATAGTAATAATAATAATATATAATCTAAATTATATGTACCTTTTTATGTACGACTATATAATTCATCTGACACGTAACATCATTATCATATATATATATATTTTTTTTGTTACTAAATATATATATATATATTTAGTAAACGTGTACCCTTACAGAACTTTTTTCTCTTTTAAATGTTTTAAATTCACTCGATAACTGTGAATTCCATTTTTATATAAAGAAAACTCTTACCTTCATGTTTTTTGTTCAAAGTAATCTAGACATTTTTATTCTCCTGAACTAAAACATTTTTATTTACGCTGGAATTCTTTGTGTTAACCCATGAAATATATCTGTTTCAGATGCGATACCGACATTTGGAAAACCCTTTGATATTCAGTGATTCCTAAACACCGAATTCTGAATCCTTACAAATTTATTTAGCTCTCAGTATTATGAAAATCTCAATGAATGTACTGGATAAATAAATTGAATTAAAACTTATTCAATGTTTCTTAGCAATGCAAGAAAATTTGTAGGATATAAATTTGCCCTCTGCACATATCAGTACACAGGGGAGAATTAAAAGAAAAAACATGCTCCAACTTGTTTATTATTGCCTTTTGTATATTTTAACAGAGATAGAAAAGAACCTTTCATTTTTCTTCTACTCTTTGTATTTTTTGTATCGTCACACCGTTCACAAATCCATGTGCTTCTTGTCGGCATGCTTCTCCTATTATTCAACCGAGTACTAATTCCCATAAACTGTATCTCATTACCCTTCCTTAAATTGTACAAACATTCTCTGTATAAAATATATAATCTAGGGGTAATACTCCTGCTATTGGCGCCACAGTAGCCAGGAACAGCAGTGCGTAGCACACGCTTCTTGATTAGACCGGGGTTCGAACCCGTGACCACCAAATACGGAGGATGCGGAAAGGTCAGGGAATGACCATCGCATATCCCCGGCGCAATATGGTCTTAGTTGCTAATGCTCCTAAAAACCAAAAAATAACAACAACAGCTCCTGCTATTATTTGTAGATACAGTCCTACATAGATACAACACCAAAAAAGCAGATTGCGGCCGATTCCAAGAGGAATTGGTGAAGTTTTTTCCGGAAGACATTCCACTACCTATTACACTCACACCTGAAGAAAGCGTTACCAAGTTAACAGCTGCCATCAGGAGTGCCTGTGATGCCTCCATCCCGCGTAGAAGACAATACAGGTACGCGGTCCCCTGGTGGAATACAAATTTGCGAGATCTGAGAATAAGAGTCCACCTAGCCAGGAAGACATTTCAACGAGCCCGTGTACACCTTCCCCCGAGAGAAGTAGCTACAGCACGAGAGGCTTACCGTGTGATAAGAAATGCATGTTCCAAAGAAATACGCAGATGTAAGAAGGAGTCATGGCAAACTCTAGTTTCCACAGTGGGAAATGGCGATCCATGGGGCATTGTATTTCGGATCATTACAAACAGGCTACCCAGAGGTGAAGTTTTGGAAACTACACTCAGGCCGGATGGAACCTCGACATACTCTTGGTCTGATTCTCTCAACAACATACTGGACAATATCTACCCAACTGATGACTTGGCACCGACACTGGAGCAACAAGAAATCATTGACAGGAACAGGGCATACATATCAGATACTAGTGAACCGCTCTTCACATCCCTGGAAATGAATTTGGCCCTGGCCAAAACGAAGGAGGGTAAAACCCCAGGCTTGGATTTGCTGGAAGTTGACGTAGTAAAAAAATTCGCAGAACACTATCCTATAACTCTCTTAAGTTTATTTAATAGATGCCTAGCTGAAGGAACATTTCCTGACTTCTGGAAAATTTCAACACTCAAGTTAATCCTAAAACACCCGAAAAAACCACCTCAAGTACCGACTTCTTACAGACCAATAGCCCTGCTTCCTGTTTTGGCCAAACTCCAAGAACGTCTTTTGCTCTCCCGTCTCACCGACTACTACAAAAAGCAACAATTACCATCTCCGCATCAATTTGGTTTTAAAACAGGCTGCAGTACAGAAGATGCTATCCACAGATTAATCTCTCTAGCTACCCAGACAGAATCTAAATACTCTCTAGCCATAATGGTGGACTTTGCGGGGGCCTTCGATCGACTATGGTGGCCCAGCATACTTCAAAGACTTCGGCAGGCCAAGACGTGCAGCATTCTATATAACTGTATAAAGTCCTACCTCAGCAATAGAACAGTGCAGGTAACCAACAAATACCAAACAGTCACCAGGAATATACTGCGAGGCTGTCCTCAGGGCTCTGTTCTTGGGCCATTTCTTTGGTCCATTGTCTTGGATGAGTTCCTGGGGATGGATCTCGGCGAGGTCAAGCCCCTGGCCTTTGCTGATGATCTCGTACTGGTTATTCATTCTGGTACAAGAGCCACATTGGAAGTACAAGCCAACTTTGCACTGGGAAAACTTCAAGACTGGGCTGCCATGCACAAATTAACAATCTCCAGTGAAAAAACAAAGTCAATCCTTCTAAAAGGAAAGCTCCAAATCCGACGGCCACCAGTGATGAAAATTAACAACACCCCAATCCGTCTCTACACAGAAATCAAGTATCTGGGCCTGTATCTAGACGCCAACTTATCCTTCCATCCCCACTTAAAATACCTGTCAGCTAAAATCCGAAAATACACTGCAATGATAAGGCGGATTAGCAGAGCGGATTGGGGCCTAAAAAATAAAGCTCTATCATTAATATATAAGGCAGTATATGTCCCGATTGTGTGCTATGGAGCCTCCATCTGGTGTGAAAAGGCAATCCTGGAAAGGAACAAGCGCAAGCTTGATTCCATTCAAAGGTTTATGTTATTATCGGTTACCAGGGCGTGCTGTACTGTCAGCACCCCTGCATTACAAGTCATTGCAGGATACTTACCTCTCTATCTGGAAGTTGTCAAGAGGGGTCTCTTCCAGCGCCTGAAGAAGGGAATCCCAACTCAATTGTTAAACCTGCAATTGAACCATGCAAATGACCCTAAGAAGGAAAGAAGAAAAATTGCAGACCACCTACAAAACCTCTGGCAAGAAACATGGGACACAACGCCTAAAGGCGCAATCACCAAAAGGTTTATTCCCTCAATTAGTCGGACTTCCCCAAAGCCTCCTCCCTGGTACTCGCCTGGATTGCAAGTCACCTTCCTGCTTACAGGCCATGGGCCGTTCCAGCAAAAATTAACAGCCATGGGAATAGAAAATAACCCATATTGCCACTGTGGTGAAGAGGAGTCCTGGGAACACCTTATGTACGAGTGTCTCACTTACGACAACGCCAGACTTCAATTTCTCACAGAGATTCAAGGAAACCCCCGCAATCAGGAGTCAACTTTACTTCAAGAAGAGACCACATACCTAGCCTTAACACGCTACGCCCAGGCTGTTTTCAATTGTAGAAGAGCAAGACTTGCGGAACTCAGGGCAGAACAGAATAACGAGCCACCCCAGCGATCCCCTACTGGGATAGGATAATGCAATTTACCCTGGGTGCAGGATACTCACAGGACCACCTGCCCCTGTAATTTTCAACTCCCTTCTCCATCCTCTTCCTTATAGTGGACTGCCTTCCCTCTTTGGTCCACTCCAACTACTGTTCCCCACTTTTGACTTCTTCTTCTTCTCTTACTCCCCCCCCCCCCATATGCTCTCTTATCTTTTTATTTTATTTATTTTTATTTATTATTTTTTTTTTATTTTTATTATTATTATTTTTTTTTTATTTACAGCCTCAACTTTTTATTTTTATTTTCACTCTTAATTTTTTTTATTATTTTTTATTCTATTTTTTAATTTTTTTTTTTTATTTTATTATAACTTTTTTTTTCTTTTTTTTTTTTTTTTTTTTTTTTTTTTTATGGCTTCTGTCAGGTAGCTTAGGCAACCCTGGCAGAGGCAGCCAGAGTATAATGGGCAGCCTGGCTCATCTCCCAGTGGTTGTGGCGGGCAACGTGGAGTCCCAGTAGGGGCCCCGCGGCCAAGCAGCCAGACACAACAACAGAACAAAGCACAATACTACATTACCAGACATTACACTTTTTTTTTCTGGCTGTGCAGTAGTTCTGCATTTCATCACAGAGTACACATGGTGCAGATGTGGGAAACCACCGGTGGCGCCTGAACCTAAATACTATGCCACTATGCCACTACTATACTCTACTTATTCCTGAAAGCATGGCACGCTAAATTGAATATAATTCGTTCTTAACCTTGTTTAATACTGTAGTACATATTATTAAAAAAAAAAGATTATACTATATTGTATTAGTAGAATTACTAACTATTTTTCATATTGCTACAAATTGTCCGACTCCTTATTAGTTCTAGGAGCTAAAAATATCAACGTCCCTGTTACAAAAGGTAATCAAGCGCTTGATCTTGTTTATTCTAATCTTCAACTTCAAGTAAAACGTAGCAGCAACATTACATTTAGATCTGACCACAAAGTAGACAACTGCAAACAGCAATTTGCTGTGGGAATCCTCGCTCCACTCTGGAAATCACCAGAAGAATATCATCAATTAAATTCCTTCAGAAAGAACAGTTTTTATAACTCTTGAAATATTACTCGTGGGAGTCTCTCAAAAATATATTTATTCAGGACGCCACGTTTCTACTAATAAATGGTTGAATCAATTAAAAACAGAGTCGGCATCCAAACTCGTAAGGCTTTCTTTTCTATCCAAAACCTGGTTCAAATCCCATCTAAAATCATACTTTAAAAGGAAACAAAAATACCACAGGCAGTGGAAGACGTACGGCACTTCATCAACAAACATAAAGTATAAAAAGAGCAGAGCATTGTTTCAGCTCAAAAAAATTCAGGCGTACAAAAATTCAAGCATAAGCATAATATAAGGGCACTTTCTTCAAAAACAAGATCTACCTTACAGCATGACCAGACTTTGGAATCGATAAAATTCAATATGGAAACATTCAATTTTGACATCTGCACTGAAGATATGCAAAGCAGATTTAAAGAATTCAATTCTTATAAACACACAAATCGCGATCAACATGAACTGCCTGCTTCCTAGTCAAGCCCTGCTAATCAACAAACTTATAAATTAGAATACAGTTCAGAAAATCATTAACCAATTACGAATTGATAGTTCGTAGCCACCCTATTTCTTCCCTCTGGTGGGGCATGGGTATGCCCCACTGTAAACTGGAGTTGCCTTCCCTTTCGGCTCCATATTTCTGTCTATCTCCCCCCAGTCTTCAGCCTTCATCCCGCTCTATCTGACAGCAACGTGAACACGCCCCACACAATCTAAAATCACCAATCGAAATTAATTTTGCCCAACATTTTGGACTTCTCCTAGCGCTTCCCTCGACACATATGCGATTTTTTTTTTTTTTATTATAGGTCCTAGCCACTGAAATCTCAGGAAATTAGGTGGCAGGACCTGCCAGAGTGAACTATATACTAGTGAGTACCTGGTCTGCCTCCATGGGGCGAAAGTGGGACAACGTCGGGCCTCAGTAGGGGTCTGGCGGCTAAATGACCAGATGAACAACGGTACAAGGCATCACACATATACAAAGTCCATACACTTTTAAATCTCTGGCTTTTCCAGTCAACTGGTTCACCCACAATGTAAACTACGCGGAGATGGGGGAAACCCCTGGTGCCGCTTGACCCTAAACACACTTTACACTTTACGAATTGATAGTAGAGAAGACCGTGACGGCTTCCCTAGTTTTATTATTAAAATGACCAGTGCATTCATCATTGATTCTTTAGTTCATATTATTTCCAAGTGCATTTCCCAGCCATTCCTTCCAAGACTATGGAAGACTTTTAGAATTACCCTGATTCCAAAACAGGCTAGTAGTAATAACCATATAAGCTATCGTCCAATTGCTGTATCGTCAATAATCGATAAAATTATTGATAAGATCATGCTGCCATATCTTCAGGATGCCATCTTCGCCAATGCAACCGTCAACATGCATTTTTGTCCTAGAGGGCGCTCCACAACAAAAAGCCTAACTTACACCATTGTGCGCATCCAAACTGCGTTTCAGGATAAAGCACAATTCGATGTCTTTTACTTAGACATCAAACGAGCTTTCGACAACATTGATCACAAGAAAGCCATTGAAGTACTAAAAAATCATTTCCTCATTGACACAATGGTTATATCCTATCTACAGTACAGCCTAAATCACAGAAATCTCATCTTCCCCACTAATACCGATAACATTCTCGTCACAACCACAACAGGCATTTCTCAAGGAGGTGTTCTCTCGAGTACTATATTTTCAGCATCTCTACAACCACTTCTACAAGAAAATCCAAATCTGCTTGCTTATGTAAAGTTGTTTATTATTTCCAAATCCTGTGATGACATTTCCAAGGTTAGCCTCGATGTGAATTTACAGATGTGCGGAATCATCGAGTATCTAAAGAATCTCAATCTGACTATAAATACAAAAAAAAACTGCTCAGTTAACTTATTCCTTACAGAAACAACCAAACCACATAGAAATTAAAATTGCGGATGTTTCAATTCCAAATGTATATGCTCACAAAGACCTAGGAGTTATTTTTGACAAAAATCTTTCCTTTAATTCTCACTCTGTATAAGTTGCTAAAAAAATTCAAAAATCAAAATGGCTGATCAAGCAAGAAACAGCAGCGATTCAAGACAGAAAAACAGTCATAAATCATGTTCAGAGATGCATTTTTCCACATTCTGTGTTATGCCTCCGAAATCTGGTCTGGTGCTCCTCAAGTTACCGTCAAGAAATTCCTTGCCCTAGAGTACTGGGTTCTTAGATGCCTGAACAGTACAATATCCAGGCAACAGCTTTATAAAAACTTAAAAACAAAGCCTCTGCAACAAATGATCAACGAGTCTAGAGTCATGCTTCTTGCAAAGTTAATTCCCTCTGCAACCGATTCACCAAACTTAGCCAATATAATAGTCAACATCTTGGCCAACAGAGAAAATTCAAGAAACCAACAACAATTCAAATCCAAACTCTCCAGACTAAAACAAATGGACAGGATGTTCCCAAATGCAAACTCTCCAGACTAAAACAAATGGACAGGATGTTCCCAAATGCATCCCTACACCTCATGAATTATCACAACATTGATTGTAAGAGGTTGCTCAACTCTGAATCCTACAGGAGTCTCATTTCCAATCAAATTATGAGAAATACAAACAGCTGCCTGCCTGCAACCCAGTAACTACATCCGAGAGCCAAATGTGATGTTCTGCAATGTATATTTTTGATCATTATAATTCATATTCGTTGTTAACGTATATATCGAATATGCTATGTATTTGTTTTTATATATTTGTCTCCTTTGTACTGAATTATGCCTCTAGCCTAGTGCTGTGTGGCCTTGCTTTATTTGCAATAAATGAATAATTATTTATTTTTGAAATCGTTTTCTGCATGTTTTGCATATCATCCCTTGAATTTCCATTTTTAATTTTTAGATGCTATGCGATTGAGGAAAGATTTTTGAAATTCATAATTTAATTTATCCATTATGTATATTATTTACAAGAGGCATGAATATTGAGTGCGAAACTAACTGAAACCAGTGATTAAATTGTTTATTAAACAGTGTAAAGAAGTATAATCGTATTAAATGAGCAAAATAATTTAGCATTTTAACTTTATTTATTCATACAGGCATTTTCATGATTGCAATTAAAAATTCTGCAGCTTTCTTAATTTAGAAGGTGGCTCTCAATAAGTAGTTAGGCATCACGTAGCGAGTGAGTTCTTCTACCTAATAGAAAGAAAATATTTACAGATATTAATTTATTCTGACATATTACATAAGAAACAAACTGATAAGTAACGTGTCGCTCGTTTATCGATAGCGACACATATCGTATCTCAATTCAAAATTCAATTTTCAGCCAAATAGCTCTAAGTAATGTTTTCTGAATTGACAAAGTATATACTTGTGGGAATATTTTGCCACAATACTCAACCTGTGATTTAAATACATTTTTTCTGTCAATTTCGTTATGAAAAATAGAGAGAGAGAAACAGTAAACTTACCTAAAAATTCTGAAGGACTTCAAAGGATATTCTGTAACCAACACTCCTAGTAAAAATAAAGTAAATTCTGTACAGTGGTATATCAGATATTGGTATTATGAATAACTAACAAAGAAATATTTATAATTGTGTGCGTGTACGTGTATGCGCGTGTATGCACGCGCATGTGTTTGTATTCCATATACGTGGGTTGAACTCGATTATAAAAATTAATGATATAAATATTGTTATACAGTTAATAAATAATTATACAATTCACAATACCCAAAAAAATTGTTATTCATGTAATAAACGGCACGTACGTGTATGTTTGTATACTTTCCTATATGCTTTCTTGCAAATAAATTGCACCTGCTATAAACCTTTGTGGGTATATACACGAAAAAAAATCAAATTATTATTTTACGGTACCGGAACTTGTATTTTATATTCGTCTGCGTATTTTATCTATAAAATTGTGTGTGTTCTTGGGCTGATTTGATGTTATGCAGGTTGAAACATCCGAAATAATTCTCGGAGAAAAACCATACTTCCTCTGCCTGAGATCGGCAATCGACAACCTCAGTTGAAGACGCTGTAGTAAGCCGATCTCAAGCAGATCAGCTTGATTTTTAAAATTCCTCCTTTCATCGATGGAAATTGAACCCACATCTCTCTAAACATGTAGCAGATGTTGATGTATCTTGCCAACTAAACTGCCACGGAGTATCACATCCGCAAAAAGGAGAGAAGCAAGATTAGTTTCCGAGAGTAATCACGCTTCATAATTAATTTCTTTGCTTAATCAATCTTATTAAAGAACATTAGAATGAAACGTAAAAAAAAAATGGCGCAGTTACAATGTCATTTAAAACGTGAAAAATCGAGAACTTACAGCCAAAATCGAAAGAGGGACGTGTTCCGGACTTTGCACCTTAGGAAATATGGAATTGCTGCTGTCACCCTGTTTCAAAAATAGAAAAAGAATACAGTAAAAGTTTAAGTATAATTAATTATTGATAATTATCTCAAATTGACAAATTACCGAATTAATAATATTAACTACAAGTAATTTCATTCTATTTAAGGCGATCGTAAAAACCTTTTAAGTTTTTTACGATCAGTTTACGAACAAAGATCAGTTTATTTTACGAACAAGGAAATTGTGTAATCTTGTCATATTTATTATATCAGATGATCATCTTAAAATTTCGTGGACGATTTAGTGGACGAATTTTCACTTAGAATTTATTAAATTCCAGTAATTTTAATTTTTACATATAAATGTTGACTGAGTGCCGTTTATTGAACACGAAAAGTGACCGTTTGTGCGTTTATCGATGTATGAATAATGACTCATAATTATAATTTCTAATGTTAATATTGAATTTGCGGTTAGGACTATGAAATTTGAATCTCAATTAAAAGCAATGTTGACAGTAAAACTCACCAGGATTTGCGAAACGCAAATATCCATCTGAAAAAAATAAAAATTATTTGATTTATTATTCTTATTAATTAGAAAAACATAATGCGTTCAATACTCTTATTAATTACAGAATATATTAATTAAAAATTTTAACTGTTAAATTATAAGTAAATTTCGCTATAAGAATTCTAGTTACATATATAGGGTAATTCAGAACCATCCTGCAAAACTTGGGAAACAAATTAAATAAATAGATTTTCTGTTTATATTCCGAGACAGCTATATAAGGTCAAAGGAGTTCACAAAATAGAAACAATAAAAGGTTATTCAAACTCATGTACTTTTGGACTTTCGCGAACTTGACACTCAGTTATGGCAGGGCAGTAATAAAGAACAGGTTCTTATGGCCATGAGTCTGAAAACCTTTTGCTAATTTAAAGCCTCTTGAAATTTCATAATCTATAAACACCCAAATCCGATATTCTTGTTTACTTTCGACTAAGCACAAACGCAAATCACAAAAAATGTTCCCTACCATTAGTGATCTTATATTTCAGTCAGACGAGCTAGTTGGATTTGGCGTGTGCCTTCAAATAGTTAGCTTAGGTGAGTGTGTTAAGCGTTAAAGCAACTAACACTCTGAGGTATCAGTTTATTGTGTGTATTCTTCGGTCGGTTTGCTGTTTGTTTTATTAAAA
This sequence comes from Mastigoproctus giganteus, assembly GCF_048544385.1. Taxonomy (NCBI): domain Eukaryota; kingdom Metazoa; phylum Arthropoda; class Arachnida; order Uropygi; family Thelyphonidae; genus Mastigoproctus; species Mastigoproctus giganteus. Next base: position 70,936,317 of record NC_143587.1, on the reverse strand, counting down.
ACACGAGCTTTGGGATGGAGAACCCCGCCTTAACCATGGCCTTGTACAAAGGGATAACCATCTCCTTAACCCTGCTAGCAAAGTTTTTGTATATCATTTACAAAAGGGCATGAGCTGTCCTCGCAGCATGTCTGCACTGCTCAGAGAATTTCATGTCTTACTGCACAATTACCCTCAAGTCAGGTCTTTTTCATTCTCCACTACCATGAGCGTAGTACCATACAGTTTGTAAGTTTCTTTGAGGTTACTGGTACCCATATACTTCGCATTTTCAATGTTAAACTTCAATTGCCATTTCTCAGCCCATCGACCCAATTTTCTTAGATTTCATGCAGTAGCTCACCCTGATGACTATTGTTAACCACGCTGCCAACCCTTGTATCATTTTCAAACATAGACATTAAACCTGATATACCTTTATCATTGATAAATTTTGAAAACAACAATGGAGCTAGCACTGAACCCTGGGGATCTCTACTAATAACATTAGTCCACGAAAAGCAGTGCCCTATGATAACCACTCTGTCTTCTTATACTAATCCATACATTTATTCATAGTAGTAACTTGCCCTTAATATCGCATTGCTCCAGTTGGTACAGAATTCTTTTATGTGCAACAGTATCAAAAGCCTTCCTGAAGCGAATTCAAGATCACCTTATATCACGAAATTCGTTGTATGCGAATTTTTCTTATAGATATTAAGCAGATTTGATTAATATCTGTCAAACATTTATTCTGCATCATCCTTGTGGGTAGTGCAATACCACGATAAATACTTTCCGTAGGCACTGCAGATACTTTCGTGGACTTTTATGCCCAAGGAGTTAATCGGTCTTCAGCGAGAGACGAAAAGTCCCCTTGAAAATGGCGTTCTTCATCCAGTAAATTATACGATGTTACCCAATTATACGATATTCTTTGCTACTTTTCACAAACATAATATGAAATACATAATTTATTATCACGATATGAATGTAATTTAATTTACAATGATTGTAATTTAATTTATAATGATTGTAATTTAATTTACAATGATTGTAATTTGATTTATAATGATTGTAATTTAATTTAATGCATCGTGATTGTGATATAATTTTCAATCACGATATCTTCAGTGCAAAATCTAAAACAATTCAACCCAAAGAGTACGAATGGTTATTCCTCAGTTTAAATTCAGTCGCTGATCTATATTATAATTTCCAAAATGAGCAAAAGCATTATAATTAAAGGAAATTGAGTTTAATCATACCTGAGTCCTTAGAGTTGAGTTTGTGCAAAATTGATAATAATAGCCCGAGGAAAGCCCCGTATATCCTAAAGTTTGATTTCGGCAATCTTCACGAGCACTTCTAAGCTAAAACAAAGAAAGAAATGAAAGAAATTCTGATATGAAATCGGGGTTCAAGAAAGACATTATTTGGTTGTAAGAATTTATTACTTTGATTAATTATATATGAACTAATATTCTTTAAGTTCTAACTCATTTCAATATCGTAACAATTTGACTCAGTGGTTCCCAGTCTACGAGTGATTTATTTTGGAAGCCATTGATTCAACTGGTTAGTTTGGCTTAGCTAAGATTTTCAGCCAAATTGTAAAACTGCCATTTGGTCGCTGTCCTCTGATAACGCGTCATTTTAATTAGTATCATATTTAATTTATCATAAAAAACTAAAAAATTTTCAATATTAATTTCTTAAATTATTTTGATGCACACGTTCTAAAATATTGAACTTATAAATCAACCACTTTGAGAAAAAGACCCATAAAAATTCCTCATGTCATTGACGTGATTCGAACTCGGATCTTTACCGCCTGCTGGGAGTAGAACTGTGATTATACCAACTGTGCTAACAAGAGGGCGAAGGAAACACTAGATAACTGCACATTCCACTTGTAATTTGTGATTATTTAAAATGAGGAGCAATTAAAATACGAATAACTTCGAGTAAAAGAATGCTAGGGTATTAAATGTACAAGCAACTTTTATCCATCATTATAATTGTATAGAATTTTATAGTACTTACTGCAGGTGAAATGCTGGACTCCACACAGAAAAGCCGAGCAAGACCAGCTGGAGTTCCAGGTAGTGTAGCTAAAAATATAAATCAATAGTTAGAACAAGTATATTTATTTATTTAAACTGAAATAAATCAATAATTAAAGTCTTCTGTAATGTAATTTTGACTGCAAAACTAACTTACCGCACAAAAGTGACATTTCAGCAAATATTCCGAAAAGATTCCTTTTGCTTCTGTCCAGGTGTTGCTCCACCTCTTCTTCTCCTTCTTCTTGTGCCCACACACAAAAGACAATTACAAGAAAAAGAGGGAAAAAGGAGATAGCTTTCACAGCCAACTTCATTTCTTGGGATGATATAATGAGTATTGTCCTGACTTAGTGTGATCTTTACTAAGGCGATAGATCTTTTCCTTTTATAGAAATTTTCCATCCAGAAATGCTTATTACAAAAGAAAGAAAAAAATCAATTTAGTCACCGCGACCTAAAAGAAAGAACAGCGTGTGCGATTTTGTTTTTACTTGATCTTCTGCCCGTCTTATTCATTAGGAACGTGTTCCAAAATATGGAGCACCTTAAATTTGTATGTCAAATGAATATTAGTGGCAGAGGCCACAAGCAAATTCAGCATAATTATAAAATTCGGACGACTTGTCAAAGGTATAGGATATAAAATGTTACATCAGACATATTTGGTTTCAATATTTCGTATAATTGGTCACAAGCAAATTGGTCACTTAACTATCTTCATATTTCGATCTTTTTTGGGAAATTAAATATATACTTTTAGCGGTACATTATTTTTTTACATATCTAAAAAAGATGTTGCAAATGCGTTTTTATCGGAAAAGGATTATTTAATATGTCTAGTAGTTTTAGGAATGTTAAGGTGGCAAAGTTATTTTGAATATTTATCTTTTGTTTTCGATATGCATTTCACAAGCAAACCTCAAACATTCCACATATTATCATTGAAAAGTCAGTAGTCTTTGCAATCTGATGTAATTTGTGATTTCTCGATAATTTGTGAAACTCGATATGCTCGTATTAAATTTGCACCACAATGCTCAAACATGTGATAAATGATTGACAGTCAGCTTTCGGAGGTTAAAGAAATGGAGGTTAAGAAACGCTTTTTATTGTCTCTCTGTCTTTAGATTCTTCCATGCACAATCTCTTATGTCCTCCGTTTTTCTTAATTTTATGAATGTTTTTGTATCGTGTGCAAGAAGACTGTCATATAATTATGGTCTTTCGAAATAATGCTATTCACTTCCTCCTCCCTGTCTGCTTCTTACCAACTATACGCTATTTGGCTTTTATGGTTATTTTTAATGACTTTCTGAGACAGACTTTTTAAAGCTGCTTTTGGTGATAGTAATCTGTTATCCAATACCTTCCAAGACCAGGACTGATTTCTTCAAGTCTATTTAATCAAAAACTTTCTGTAGTACTTGTTGCCCTTTTGAAGCAAATTTATTATGGTATAAACTAGTTTTACAAGTCAGACTACACCAACTCCGCCATATGTTTTCACAAAAACATATGGCTTGGTTGATATTGTCTGGCTTTAGACCAATCTCACACACAGGGAAAAAAATATATGCTGCATCTGTACGATATTGTTTGCAAATCTAAATACTTAAATATTTTGAATATCTGAACATTTTTAATGTTTGAATTCAAAAATTTTAATCTGTGTGGTAGGGTTTGCCAAAGGTTGGCAGGAGACGCTTAGCATAATAATTAAAAGTATTTACGTATTAAATCCGTTGGATATTGCAAACGTTTTGTTAAAAACATTCCCTATACTCGTACTTTTCATTAAATAAGGCGGAATTTTTTCTGGTTGATTTGGTTAATATAATCCAGCAGTCGATCCAAAGAGTGCAATTTAAGATGAACTGCAGAATCCTGACACTGGAATAATTAAATCTTCACTGAAAGATTTAATTATTCAAAATGAAAGATTCTTATTATTCTTTAGCAAATCAATCCATCCATTAGTTTTGTTATCTACATTATAACATGACCTAAACGCCTCCAGTTTTTGTCTATCTATGAACTGATTTGCTAATTATTACTGAAAACGTTCCATGCTGAATAATTAAATTATCAAAATATCTCTGTCCCATCTTCATATCTGTATATCCAGCATCTAAAACAATTTTTATCAACAATATGTATACATAGCAACTGTGTTTATCATGACCTGTGTCAAAGATCACTCGGCCACATCGTTCCTAAAGCGTGCGCGTGAATGAGCATAAGTTTGTTCAACCTACACCTCCCTAGGGCCTATAAACTGCATGATTGTGCAAAATATACATATAAATTGACACATTCGATTATTCTATTTTATTTCATTCTATCTCTTTCTTGAGTTCTACAAATATGGGTCGAATTCAACTCTGGTTTCTGTGTTGCATCGTAGGTTCGGTTATGGGGCTTTTAGTTGACCTACAACAACGAGAAACCCGCATAAGGGAGAAACGAGGAGGAGGCTGGGGTTGGGGTTGGGGCTGGGGCTGGGGTTGGAATAAATCTCGGAACGGAACAGAAGCACTTCGTAGTTTTATATGTGGTAAGTGAATTTAGCATTTTGCTTTATACTCTATACAAATATCAGCATTTTGTGATTTCAAAGATGACTGGAACTTGTCTCCTTCATTTCTTTCCTTAGATCAAGCGGATATATCAAGCAGAGTAAATAATTACCAATGTATCAGGAACTTTATAAATGGAGCCGGGAATAAATTTGGAGTAAGTGCTAGGGCAAAAAAGTGATTTATGAAAGGATCATTCTTCTTTACTGCATGTCATTACAGTTTGGAAAAAATTAACTGTTTATTATTAACTATTAACTGTGAAATTAAAATCTGTGAGGTCTTTAAAATTAAAAATATAGTTTAAAATTGATAAATATTTATTTTAATATAAATATTTTAATATTTATAGTTTAAACTATAAATATTAAATAACAGTTATCTCGTTTAAATTTCTTAATATTGTTTCATAAAATTTGTATGCACAAATCATTGAGTTATATTTATTATTGCATTTCACTAATTTCATTTAAAGTTCTCAATCATGACTTCATGGATTATAAATAATGGTTCACGGTAATACATCAACGACTTGGGCCAAATAATGAAATTATAATCTCGATAATTTTTAAATAATAGCTAGTTGTTTAATTACAAACTTTGAATCTTGTAGGAACTAAAAGCCAGGCCAAAATCATCTAATATTAGCCATAGTCATGTCAAATAGTTTCTTTAACTACGTCCTATTCCTGTTATGGTGTTTTTAAGATCATATCAAATACTTCGGGCGCTCAAACCATGTCCAAAATAAACCCATACAAGTTCGCTCTCTCAAATTGGAAATTGAGCTCCGACCAGTTTACCACAATTTGAAAGTTACGGAACTACCAATGTGGTATTCGTGAGGACAAAATAATTTTTGCCTTACATCAAATGATACGAGTCGAAGTGGCGCAAATGCTGCTATCTATTTGGTATAAATTTGTACAGTAGCGCCCGACGGAGTGTTAATGGAGATGCGTACAGATGCAAATATAGAGTTCAAATGTTGATCTAATATTGTGCAATAATTTAAGACAATAAATTAATTTTTATTTCACATTTAATAAATTTCTTTTAAAATATACTTAGTCTTTAGTTTTCTTTCTCTTTAGCAAACAAACGTCTTCGACGACTGTAGAAGAAGTGTATTTCCCGGTGCGAATACGGATCAAGATTTTGTGAACCAGTATTGTGCTAGTAGTCAGAATAGAGATGCTGTGAGTATTTTGTTGGTTCATTTCTGTCATTCAAAATAAGCTATAAATGAACACGACCATCTTGCTGGGTTTATGTACATGCATTTTAAAATTCCACTACGATATTTAAGAAGCTCAATTAGGAGCTTTAGTAAACTTCATTAGAAACTTTTTAAATACATGAACCTCATTAAATTTAATTTTATTCTCTCAACCTTTACTGCTGCACCCTTAATTGATTACTATTCATTGAATAACCTTCTGCTTGGGCAGTCGGTCGAGGATTATTTGGTACATCGACTACCTTTACCATATGGTCCGCTTCTTATAGTCATATGGTCCATCTTCTTATAGTCATATAATCCTATAGTCCAGTTAATATTATCATGTGTTATATACATTTTCCAACAAAGTCATGGTATTTTGTAGTTACGAACAATAAAGGTAATTTATTTTTGGAAAAATTATAACAGATTGTTGGATAGAAATTACTACATTAATGTCCTGGAAAGACTTTCAACTAATTTCTGGTATAAAACTGGTGATAATGTGCTCCACTCATGCTTAAAACAATCCCGGGCTCTACTAACGAAAAGAGCCAACTTGGCCTTGCCTTTCTATATTAGAATTCAGCAAAAAAATATTCACTTGGGTTGAACTGTCAGCGCTCCGAGCTGACTACAGCGGCGCCTCCGTAGCCAGGTGGGAAGGAGCAGCAGTGCGTAGCACACGCTTCTTGATTAGACCGGGGTTCGAGCCCGTCACCACCAAATACGGAGGATGCGGAAAGGTCATTCAGGGAATGACCACCGCATATCCCGGAGCAATATGGCCTTAGTTGCTAATGCTCCTAAAAACCAAATAACAAAAAATAACAACAGCTGACTACAGCACAGTTCCAGTGGAATTCCCTCAATCCACGTTTAGAATCATTGCGTTATGGAATGCTTTGTCGCATTGGAAGATAAAGGGGGGCTTCCATAAATTTCCATAATTTAGGGCACACAGAATTCTTCCAGAACATTAGTGTAGTACGCAACATTAATATTTCCATGTACTGCAACCTAGTGCACTTAGTTACCTCGAAAGACACTCCAAACCATGACTTCTCCTCCTGCTCCTAACAACTTCACAGTTAGGAGACCACACTGAGGTAGTAGGCGTTCTCCACATCCTCCACACCCAAAAAGCCGTGCACGGCTTCACAAGAGACTGTTTGCCATTGAACTGAGGTCAAATTTCCGTGTGCATTGCAACTATCCAATCCACGGCGTACGTTTGTTTTTATTACTAAAGACTTATGAACTTCAGCACTTCATTGAAAATTCATTTTTCCCACATGGAATTCATTTATCGCTTCCCCTCTAAAACTCAGTTAACTTTTTCCCTATATTACAGAAATGGGCAACAGCCGGCCCGCGACGATGTTGAATCCGGCCCCCTCCGTGAATGCATAAATATAGAAAATCCATACCTGACTACACTCGCCGTAAACCGTAAACGTTCGGCTTAATTCGGTTCAATCGGGAATGGCGCCAGTGCAGCGTACAGCAGTAAGCAGTGCGCAGTTAACCAGGTGATTCTACGCAGCGTCAAAGAGTTATTTCCTAATTATTATTGTAGCATCGATCGAACGAAGTTCCTTTGGGTTTGACTTCTTATTAAAAAAAATAATATTGGTGCGAGATATTTTATGTTTTATGCCTTTTCTAATTATTACAATTTTTAATTTATTATAATTTATAGCCCATAAAATGAGCCAATTAAAAAAAATAAAAATTGATGCCGAATGCCGCATTTTCAATGATAATTGGACATTCAAATATTTAATTGCAAATATAGACGATAAAGCTGTTTGTTTGGTCTGTAACGAAACGATTTCCGTTTTTAAAGAATATAATCTAAAAAGGCATTTTTCAACGAAACATTTCGTAAAATATAAGCTATTTTCACCGGAACAAATGAAAATTGAAGCAGAAAATTTTAAATGTGGTTTGCGTAAGCAACAAAATACTTTGAAAATTTTGTCAAAACAGATAGAGCTCTGACAAAAGCTAGTCACATTGTTGCACATAAGGTTGCAAAAAAATGTAAATCATTTTCTGACGGGGAATTTGTGAAGGAATGTTTGATAGATATTGCTGAATTATTATGGCCAGATAAAAAACTAACGTTTGAAAAAATTTCTCTGTCACGAAGAACTCTTGTGAGACGAATTGATAATATTTCGAGTAATTTATGCGATCGATTAAAATTAAAATTGGAAGATTATACTTACCATGCACTGGCTTTAGATGAGTCATGTGACATTACCGATACGAGTCAACTTTTAATCTTTATTCGAGGTATAAATCGTTCAATCTATTCCGGCCCGCGTCATGATACGAAAATTTCATTCGGCCCGCTGACGAAAAAAGTATTAATATCAGTAGCTTTCTACTGATATTTTAATTTATCAAAAGTTTTCAAATGGAAATAAAAATCATATATCTATATTTCTGTTATTCCAAAATTCAGACTTAATATTTTAATATTTTAACTACGTTCATTTCAGTTTCTATATATTATTTTAATTTTTTTTTTCAGTTCAACAACTGTGTTCTTCAGAGATTTGTAAGTGATGATTTCCTTATATTTTTATTATTTTATATTTTAAGCAAAATACTGCTCACAAAAGAACTTAATTATGGGCACATTATTTTTTGAAATAATAATTAAAAACGTTGTCATTTCTGATAATTCGGATCATGGATTTCAGTAGAGCTCTAGTCTAACTTTACAAAATTGCTTAAAAATCGGTGAATGTATTTTAATTTGGCATTAGGAATTTCCTCATGATGCAGTTATACAGGATTCCCCTTTTATCCTTCAAACCAATGGTAAACTAAGAAAAACATTGAGACTGCATCCGTGTTATCGATGAAAATATTCTTCCAGACTGTTTTTAGTAAACTTTTGTTGTGACTTGTTATGGCTACCATATGGCAAAGTGAACACGATCTCATTTATGATATTACTCCTTTTTTTTTTACTTTTCTAGAATCAGTTGAATGGACCCAGGTGGGGAAACTGGAGGAACTATTGGACGAATTCCACCTTCAATTGGGCTGCATATGTGAGTTCATTTTCTTAACTATTTGCATCTACTGGCAGTTAGATTAAATGTAGTTTCAATAAACGTGCTGATATCAGTCCGGTTTTTTCAGTCTACGTTAAAAGCACTGTTGACTGGTAATTAAAATTTCATTACTCAAAAGAAGTAAATTATTTATAAAAGAAATGCGTGAGTCAGTTTAAATTCAAATTTCTTATCCCTGATTCTTCATCGTCACCTGAACTACATTTCCTGAAATCAAATTTACAGTACAATCATTCAGTAAGATGCCTAAGTTATAATGCAGATTAATGGATATGATAAATATTTTTACGAATCCCTTTATGAAGTTTATAAAAAAGTGAAAACGGGAGTTCCAGTGCGGTCGTACCAGTTTCTTTGACAAGCCAATGCCATCAACATCCATAGACAGTGAGATCGTTGTAAAGTTTGAGCAGATGGTGTTGAGTGACAATTTATTTTATCGCAAATGCAGTGGGAATTAGTTATGGGTCTGCCCATACCATTTTACATGAACAAAAAAACTAAACTATCACATTTAGGCTACCCGAATAATTAAATTCATCTGCCGTGCTGTGTGTCTTATGTCTGTTAATCGCGTGTGTTCTATGGTCAAATTGTCTGTTTTGCTGAACGAAAAACCCCAGTTTCTTGTGGAAAAACCTTGCTATCGACGCCTGAGACCGATTAACTCAGCCACGGAGTGAAAAGAGCCCATTAAAATTTCTCGCGTCATCGACAGGATTCGAACCCGGGGCGGGCAGGACGGTGATGATACCACTGTGCTACACGCGCAGACCATTTTACATGACCATCTGCACATGTCTAAGGTCTCCGCACGATGGGTTCCAAGATTGCTGACGCCTTTGCAGAAGCAATGTTCTCGCCAACTGTTAGATTTGTGTAATGCGGATGTTGACAACTTTTCTGATCGGTTGGCGACAAATATCGAATTCTGGGTGTACAATGAAGAAACTATTGCGTGGACGCCGCTTTGATTCGTCTCAGGAAGTCATCAATGAAGTGGAATCGTGGTTTCAAGCAAAGAGTGCGGACTTCTATGATCAAGGTATTAAACAACTGATCCACAGATGGGAGAAATGTGTTACTATACATGGAGAGTACATAGAAAATGATTAAAATTCCTGTGAAATTTCACCTTTCTAGGGCTACTATTTTTAGGTAAGGGTACGAACTTTTTGATATCCTCTCGTATTATATTTCACCCAATAAACTCCAAGAAAGCTTTGCCTAGTTTTGTTTTGGAGACACACGATTATTTTCAGTAAAAATAATAGTGTCTCCAATCTTCAGACTGTTTAGTAGTCTAGAACCTGAAGTGCTTAAATTTCTGTAACTCTACCCTGTATAGTCGTTTATACTTCTGTCATGCCTGTTCAAAACATATTCACTGTATTATTAGACGCAGATGAACGAATGTAGCGACAGAATTTTGTATGAACACCACAGTGTTCTCTAATGAAGTTCTCTACTTTCATATAATGTAATCATATCTAACTAGATGGTCGCAAGAATGTCCACTGAAAAGTTCATAGATATTACATCCGTGATCAAAAGTAATAGGAAACTGAAGATCTCACAGCATGCTGTTGAATATAAGACATGAGCCCGATTGCAAAACTATAGAAGTTCTCTGCTATTAAATAAAAAGAGTTAAAAGTTCCTGATGGAAGTCAATTATGCTTTATCTGATAAAAATTATTAAAATGTTCCAGATTCCTGTATTTCCGGTTTGTTTTTTTTTTTTACAATCAATTAAAAAGTATATATGGATACCCTTGCAATAACGAGTGATAATGATGGATATTTCTTTCTCTATAAATAAATGAATACGGTTTTCTAAGACGATTGATCATTTTAACTAAGAAAACCATGTTATGAATTTGTGATTTATGCTCATACCTGTAACCGGACTACCTCCTACCATTTTGTTGATTCCAATTGTAAACAATAAAGCTTTCTGAAGATGATTAGTTTCAATATGAAAGCTATATTTCACTCAATAAATAGTTAAAGAACTGAGCTTCGCTTGCATACATTTTAATCTACTGGAAACTTCGATTTTAACGTTGATTTGGGTTCCATAACTGTTGGAATTAAATCGCTCATTGATGGTCTCACTTGCGTCATCGGTTCTTAAATGGTGGAGTCTTTCTTTTATTAAGTGTAGTGTATCTCGATAAATAATACCTAATCCTCTATTGAGTTCGTTTTTTCATCTATTTCATTACAGTGACTTAATACAATTTATTTTGTTTGTTTTACAGAACTGTCGCACCGGAATTTCGTGGACAGGATAAATAAGATATTCAGTTAGGTAAGATATATTTCACTATTTATACTAATAATTTATTTTCTAATATCGATAAAACGAAGAATTCGGAAAATAATTCGCTACACCTTATACTACTAATTGTATTTCAGTCAGGTCTTTAGTGGATGATTTTTGAATTAATGCATATACATTATTCTTATTTTCCTGCTTTTCTTTCTTTTATCTTCTCACGATGGCACTACAAAACTTCGACAAAATAAATAGTAATTAGCACCATGATTCGTTAGTATATTGTGTCTGTAGATGCCTTAATGAAAACACTATGCATCCAATCCAAACCTTTTCCGCGTGAAGCAACAGAACAGCGGCGTGGTAGCCACTGTGCTAGCCATGAGGGCCCGATAATTTGTTGCTTAAGTAATGAACTATGAAATAAAAAGTGCCGTTTTCATTTTATGATATCATGACAGTTGAGTTAAACTGAATATTTGTTTCTTCTGTATATTTTTGCATCTGTTTTGTTGCTTTGCAATTTTAGAATTATATTTCATAGATATTTTGCATCTTACATCTTACAGTATTAGTTATTCTAGCCGAAATAACTGGAAAAATGTTTTCTAATTTTTTTAGGATTTTTTCTTCATTTATGGACTTCCCATTGTAGTGAGTTGACGCAAAGAGACATTTAAATGGATAACTCGTTGTGAATGCGAAGCCTGATGAAATTTGACAAAACCTTTGTAAAGATATTTCGCTGTAAAGTAATTCCTCACTTCTACTCATGAATATACATTGCATTATGCTTATTTATTGAGGTTGTAGCTTGTTAACTGAACAATAAATATTCCTTTTTCTTATTCACTTATATTTTATCATTTGTCAGAATTTTATTGTGTAAAAGGTATCAAATTAAGTAAGTTAAAATCCCACATAATAAAACTATTTGATAATTAGCAACGTTTCTCAATTTCATATTCAGAAACGTTTGAATTTCATTAGAAGGCCTAATCAGGACATATTTTACAGCTGTTACCAAAATGGTAGAATATATTTTAAATACAGAATCCAGAAACATTTACGTGCATAAAAAATCGGTATCTCAGTCTAATTTAGAACCTTTATGAACGAAGTAAAGTTTAGCAGTTAAGAGGAATTGGTAACACTATAAGATAAAAATAAACTGAAAAATCTAACTTAAGTTAGAAATAAATATAACAGTGTGTTGAGTGAAGTAAAGAAAGCTAGACCATCCTAGATTTGGTACGGGGCAATAACTGTACTAAACTATACTGTATAAAACAAATAATAAATACATGTTGCCTGTAATTGTGTAAATGTGTATACCCAAGCCGACTTTTTAAAGAAAACTCCAAGCACGAGAGATAACAGAACCTGTAGGACTTAGTACCGAACATGGGTTGAGGTTTGAGAAAATGAAAGAAGTTGCTTGTTGACATTAGACTTCAATTCCTATAGATTGTAACGTTCGGGAAATGCATATGAGCGTAGATTGTTCCAAAAAACGGAAGTTGAAGGAATAAATGAGGAAGAAGAAAAGTTGGTTCTTTGAGTTTGAAGTTGAACAGTAGAAGGATGCTGACTGGTTGCAGCATGTGTTCGGACTGTTTTGGAAGAGAGATGGGGAATTGTAGAAGCCAATTCAGAAGAACAGAGCAAATGGAAGTATCTATAGAAAACAGGTCTATGAGACAGAGAGTGGAAAGGCTTTGTAAGAGATAAGTCATTAATTAAACTAACTGCCCTGCTTCGAATGGAGTCTAGAAGAAGACTGAGAAAAGTTATGGGGACACCGTCCCAGATGTAAGAACTCCACTGTAGGTCGGATTTGAGATTTGTACAGCGTGAGTCGATGTTTAGAAGAAAAGCAATTCCGAGAACAAACAGAAAACGTAATTTTCTAAATGCAGAGGAAGCAATATTTCAGATGTGCTTATGCCAACAGAGATAAGAAGTTAGGGTAATCTCTAATTGAGATATGTGATTTGGCCTAGAACTCCGAGTGCCGTTAAAGAAAAGCAGAGGGAAGAATCCTTTTTGCGAGATATGACAGGACTGAGTTTTAGAAGGACTGAAATAACGAAATTATCTTTGTCCTACTGGAAAATTACCTGGAGATTCGTTAAGGAATTGGTAGTGGATATTCAAGAAGTTCAAGTTGTTTATGCAGGGCAAGGTTTCTCAAACTGAATGCAATGTGCTGCCATCAGCAAAACTATGAATAGCATTACCAGTAAATGGAAGAAGATCATTAATATATACAAGAAGAAAAGAACTGAACTTTGTGGAACACCAGCATCAGTGAAGAAGTTAAAAGACAGACAGCTATCTACCCTCACCCGAAGTGAACGGTCAGAGAAAAAACTGGATACATAATTACAAAAACCAGTTGGAAAACCATTAAAGTGGGAGTTTATTTAGAAGACCTTTGTGTCAGACGCAATCAAAGCCTTTAAAATATCAAGAGTAACTGCTTGAATTTCACCAACCTTTCCATTGAATTTATCCACAGAGGTAAAATACAAGCCACAGATATTGCCAGTGGATCGCGCTGATAGAATGTTGTATATTGTCAATCATTCATCATATAGAAGGTTTTAGATAGATTTTAGATAGTTTTAGGAGCTTTTTTTTGACATCCTTTGGACGGAAGAATACAGGAGGCATTGAATGGAGTGTACTGGGAATGGTAGGAGATGATTTACCAAGATCTAAACGAGTTAGAAGAAAAATAGATCAGCAGTTCAGCTTTATTTTTGGCTAAAATGGCAATAGAACCATCCAGGTTTGATGACAGACGTGGGAACAGAGATGGGCAAAAGTTGCAACCAATATATAATTGGAAAGAGACCAAAATGCTCGTTTTTTTACAGAGAAGAAGCACGTTTCATACTCTTAGCTTGTTTGCAATATAGGTTGCACTGATTAATAACTGCTTTACAATTGTGGTGAGCTTTGGTGTAGGCAGAAAATAAAGCTGGAGATTTGGATACAAGCCACTTGGAATATGCATTATTCTTACCTTGAACAGCCTTAGCACATTTATTGGAAACTAAGGTTAAGTATAGGAGGAGATTTTAAGGTGGAGTGTGGAATAAAGGATTCAATCCCTACAAAAATAATTTCACTGACACAATCTGAGCATCTACTGACATCAGAATATTTGATACAGTAACTCGACCAAGGAAAATAAGAAAAGAAATCTCGGAGATCATCCCATTTTACATTCTTGTAATGCCAAAACTCACGAGGTTGAAAATGGCCACGAGAGAAAGATTCCATTGGAAAAGAGACCGTCTCCCAGTTGTGATCTAGGGTGCCTAAAGCACATTAACCGTGTACTTAGAAGGGTTCTTTGTGAGAAAAAGATCAAGCGTGTTGGCTGTGTGGTTCGCATAGTCTGGTATTCTGGTCGGTAAAAAGAACAATCTGTGCGAGGGCGTTAGTAATTGCAAAAGCCTCTGCTTCTCGACCAGCTTTGCCCGTGTGACTAGAAAATGGAAGACAGCTGGAGTTTTGCATTTTAAGATCAGCAAGGAAAATTACCTCAACTTACTAGGAAAGTTGAGCTGGAGAAAGTCAAGTTTCAAAGTTTGCCCGTTTAAGGCAAAATTGAATTATTTAAAAGGAGTAAAAAGATCCACGAGACCTTCTCAGCCGACTCGGGTCACACCTTTGGGCACGAGAAGACTTCAATCCTGAAAACTTTACTATCTAAATAAAAATTACTGAAATATTTATATTTTACAATGAAGATGAAACCATCTTCTTCGGGTTCAATAATTTGTATCATGAAAGAGACCAATAGAATGCCATAACATATTTCGGTCTTTAATACAAAATTTAATGGTACAATGAAACAACCATTTGTTTTTATGACTTGTTAGCTGCAGGTACTCTCTCATGACAACCCTCAAACTGTAAAGAAATGATCTTGGTTTTGATGCTACTAAAGAAGTGTGGTACTATGAGAGTATTCAGTGGAGCGTACTTTTAAAACATTCTCTCGATGATCACGCAGGCGAGATTCCTCTGAAACGAATATAGATATAAGTAAATAAAAACACTGCATCTTAAATAAAATAATGATATCTATTCAAAGATGTATATACAAAGAATCTTGTAAATATATACTAAAGATTATTTTCATCTGAATAATGAATGATAGTTTCAAGATATATTACAGCAGACTGTTCCATAGAAATGTTCACATTTAAATAAATAATAAATAAATTATCCGTTTATTCTCTGGGACGACCACACGGTCAGGGGAATTTTTTGTTTCATCCAATCATTTTATGCTGTACCATCCGTACCATGGCAAAACTTACTATTACTTAATCCAACAGGAATACCCAGCACTAATCAGACTGACCAGGAAAAGGTTTTCGACAGAGTAGACGGCAACTATGGTCAGGCGCGCGGGTACATAAGTACACGTGCCTTGAGTGACCGGGGTTCAAACCCGTGACTGCTGAATACGGTGCTGTTTCTTGTGTTCTGTTTATCTTGTGAACTCCTCTGACCGTTTGGTCATCCCGGAGTATAAACAGAAAATTTATTTTTATTTTTATCTGCTATACAAATAAGTCAAATTTTGGTTAAAACTGCATAACCAGCTCACCGGCACCTTGCCATACGCCAATGGACAAGACTGTCCACTCTGGGCAACTTTATACACTAGCCACGGAACCGTTCCTGAAAAAAAAAATTGCCACCAGTCTACAATCCGGACTAACGCTGCTACCAGAGCCTTGCCTAAAAATAGCACATTCAGCATACGCTGATGATGTTACAATCGTTATACGCAACGAGAGTGAATTTGAAAACAACCAAAAGACTCATGATCTCTACGATGAAGCATTAGGGGTAAAACTAAACCACTGTAAGACTAGCGGCCTATGGGCTGACAATTGAAAAGCCAGAACCGACTCCTCCATTCAATGTACATGGTCCAGAGAGGGATAGAAATATTTAGGAGTATATCTGGGCAAGGCACCTAATTTGGTCCGAAAGAACTGGCCCGAATTGTTGAGTCGCTTCAATAAAGTACTAGAGAAATGGAAAAGAGTGTGTGCTACATCTTCACTGAGAGGGAGAGTGCTAGTTGTCAAGGAGATGGTGGCAAGTGTTCTCTGACAATAGTCGGAGTTAAATGTTCTCTTGAACATTTAACTCCGACTATTAACTTTCTCCATCAAATCCAAGCATTTATCCGAAGCTTCCTGTGGAATAAAGCCAACTGGATATCTTTATCTAAACTCTGCCTGCCGCTCACTCACGGGGGACAGGGGTTGGTCTCTCTTGATGACAAAATCACAGCTTTCGGTAACCTTTCTTCTAAAGATACTGCAAATGAAACACTGCTATTCTGTCACTACGGATAAACTACTAGCAACAGTCACTAGAGGGTTAATTCTATCAACAATCCTAAGAATGTATATAGCACCAGCACCACTCAAACTACCCTCCTTCTATAAAGACGCACATGCACCACTGGAAAGAGCTAAATCTTCATCACACCTTCGAGGGAATATTACTTGCTGCCATTCTTTCAGATCCACTCTTCTATAATAAAGGGATAATGGAACTTGCAATTGATGACCATCTCCTTTTTCCTAAGTGGAACTGGTCAGGAATAAGGACCATAAGCGATCTCCTGACACCACGCGTTGAATGGAAAGGATCAGAAGACTGCAAAGCAGCAGCACAAACTTTTAAAATCGGCAGTCGCACAAGCTTTTCCATAAACCACAACAAAAAGGATTGAAAATGTCACCGGATCCTCGCCTGCACCAACCTACCAGAAGCCACGGTACCGCTATTCCCTGCACCATCCAGAAAAGTATATCAGCTAATTATGTCACGCCACCCAGTCACGACTTTTCCGTCGTCCACTTGCCAAGCTTTTCCTGTGCCTTTCTCCACACACCATAAGCCACCATCTGACTTTCAGTCGAACCTTTCGTACTAGATGAAATGTTCCAAATCGGATGCTGACATCTAGTAGAGAGTGTGACACAACATCGTTCGCAACCCAGTCAAGCTACAGAGATTCAGATTACGTGCCTCAAACTACTGTCTCTTCTGCACCATTCCAGGTACACTGGAACACACGTATCTGGACTGTCCTGTGAACAGCCAACTGATCGAGTGCGCATTGAATGCTTCAAGGCTTGCTTGCAACCACGCCCACACGCAGTAAGACTACTGGTACCTGCTGCACTCTGTGCAAACAGCACACACCACGTGCAACTTCTTATTAATTACCGCGAAGATCATCATTTACAACATTCATTTGAAATGCACAAGAAGCAGGGACGACGTACCTCCTGTTGACACATCAGCACAAAATCCAAGTGGAGCCTGCAGAATCCTATCGAACACCATCAACACTGGCCAGAATTTTTCGAATGGAACAGTGCCGGTCCCCTCTTTATCATCACTGAACAGTCCATCACTTTTAACTTGTGACCTTACGAAGAGACCGATCAAATGCCACGAAATTATCTTAAATTCCATAAGTCGAAATATCTCTCTCCAAAGTCTCTCTATTTTATCTTAATTGTACATAGAATCAAAATTGATTATTATATTTAGAAAATGTATTTACTGTTCATGTTTTAAAAAAATAAAAAATCTATCTCTTTGGTCCGAAACACACAGGAAGCTGCATATAATTAACTTAAAATGAACTCACTTCAGCGAATGAGGTTAATTATCACATCATGAAATTATAAAAATGAAATGTAGTCTGTATTCATTAAAATCATTAATTCAGTATATGTTTCAGTATATGTTATGCTACCGTAAAAACAATCACCTGTAAAAAGGAGAGCCATTTTTCAGCCATAAAAGAATCGGAATCTCCTGTTCTTCGAACGTTTGCATTGCTGTAAAAAATCATTCATACAGTTAGCTTGCTTGTTTCCAATACAACAAACTAAAGTATCGAAGAAATTAAAATTTTAAATTTCAACAAAATCCTATCAGCCATAAATAATTACAAGAAATGCATTTTCTTAGTATTTCCCAGATATGTCTTGTACTAATTGTTTTAGTATGAACGGCAGTATATATTAAAGTCTAAAGAAAATTATGCCTCAGCAAGTGACGTCAGCGATAGCTCAAATTCTTCGCCTGGTTTGCCTGTACGCTTGGGACAACTCTGCAACTGTCCCTCTTCTTGAGATCGATGACAAGACACAGCTACGTTGTGAGAAAAGCTCATAAAAGCTCATAAAGGTGCAGTAGGACTGTAATCGTAACCATCATTCTGCCAACGAACGGAAGGTTTATTATGAACTAGTTTTTAACAGAAGCCCGTTCAAAGTGCGGAGTTGGATAACATATTATGTCCTCTCGCGCCATGTATTCCTCAGCAAGGCAAACCACTGTGTAAGGAGTTCGATTATGGGCATTTTTATTAGAATTAAGATAAACATATTCAACAACTTCAGTATTACAATTCATAAATAAATACACGTGTAGTAACGCGAATTTATGAAAGTCTATTGAAAGTGATGTTTGGTGATATTTAAAGGCTACAGGTTCTGTCTCCTCCCCCTCCCTGCCTCCTCTTTCAACTGTTGGGGCTTACCCCCACTAAACCCTTGGGGTTGCCTTCTCTATCATCCCATATTTCTACCTGCCCCCCCCCCCTTTCTTCAGTTTTACCTCTGTTCTAACTCATCGCGTTTTTTTTTTTTTTTTTTTACATAATAGGGTCTTGCCACTGAAATCTCCGAAAACTAGTGGCAGGGCCTGCCAGAGTAAATGTGATCCTTCTATGCCTGACCTGCCTCCACGGGGGGTAGGGGATCCCACTAAGGGCGAAACGGCTAAATGGTCGGAAGAACAACATAACATGACACTACACAACATTAACACCCTTAGACTTTTTGGAAGCTCTAGCCTTCACAGAGTACTGTAAGACACAAACAGAGTACACAATGCGGAAATGGTGGAAACCCCTGAGCCACCTGACAGCTAACATGCTATACTCTATGAAAGCAGAGTCGGGAGACAGGAACCATCACAAGAAGAGCTGGCCAACGTCACCCGAAGGCTACGTCAACCAGAACGGACCGCTATCTGGCTCTAACAGCAAGACAGAACCCTACGATGCCCTGTTATCAACTGTCTCTTCAGATTGCTGCAGCGACGGGAGAAAACATTTCCAACCGAAATGTGTTAAGAAGGTCGTTGAAACTGGTGCCATGAACCACTTGGAGCCCTAACATATTGGGTACAGTTGTGTTTTCTGATGAGTACTGTTTTAACCTACAAAAATATTGTAGACGTTATTTCATCCGGTGACAAGGAATGCCCCACCATTAAAATCCAAGGAATGCTTCCACCATCCCTCCACCATTAGAGAAAGTGACACTACGGTGGAGACGATGTTCTCGTGTTGGACGGAATAATGATTAATGGCCGCTTCCCTCTTTATGTTTTTGATAGGGTACTGTAAAGCTGAGCTTCTTCAGAGAGACCTAGATAGACTTCAGGAATGGTCAGAAAAATGGCAGCTATGCTTTAATCCAACAAAGTGTAAGGTATTACACCTGGGAAACAGTAATCCCAAAATAACTTATTCACTTGGTGGAGTTCAACTAAACCCAGTACTGGAGGAAAGGGACTTGGGTGTTACGATACGGTCGGACATGAAATTCTCTGAGCATTGTAAACAGGTTGCAATGAAGGCCCATGGTGTCCTATCGATGATCTATCGAATTTTTGCAAATAGAGATAGGGACGTGATAATCCCATTATATAAGGCTTTTGTTAGACCACACTTGGAATACTCTGTTCAAGTGTGGAGGCCGCACCTAAAGAAAGACATCAAGCGTCTTGAAAGGGTGCAAAGATGGGTAACTCGCCTGGTGAGATCGGCAAAAGGGCGTCCTTGTGAAGAAAGACTTCGAATATGTGGGTTGCAGAGTTTGGAAACTAGACACCTTAGAGGAGATTTGATTGAGGTGTTTAAAGCTCTGAGAGGCATCAGTAAAATGAATGAGGACGAAATTTTCAAGATTATAAATGATGCTAGAACTAGAGGACATAAATTCAAGTTACGGGGGGAAATGTTTAGATTGGACTGCAGGAAGTTTTATTTTAGCCAGCGAGTTATAAATTACTGGAATAAGTTGTCTACATGGATGGTAGAGACTGACAGCTGGGGGAAATTCAAAGGTCATCTGGATAGTACCTTCGGGTGAGGAAAACGCATAGGATGATAGGTTTAATTTCCTTTTATTTTATTAATTATTAGTCTTTTTTGTTTTTTTATCATTGTATCATTGTTTTATTCGGTTTTTCTTTTTTTTTCTTTTTTTTTTGCTGGTGCAGCATAAGCCATAGGCTTCCTTGCACCATGCGGCCATTACTAATACTAATACTAGTACTAGTAACTGCGGAGCGGTACTGAGTACAGATTCTTGAATCCTATGTGCGACCTTTAGGGTGCGGTTGACCCAAATTTTCTTTCCATGCAAAACAACGCCACTGCACATTGAGCTCAAGTGATGGAGGAATATCTTGAAACCGAAGACATCCAGCGAGTGCTATGACCAGCACGATCTCAGGCTTAAATCCAGTTCAATATGTGTGGGAACTTTGAGCATCACATTGCACGCCGACAGCCAACTTTTCGGACACTTGATGAGGTAGAGTCTGTGCTGGTGGAAGAATGAGATTCGTTGTCACAGAATCTTATAGACACCCTTATATAACGCATGGTTCACCGCTGCCAGGCCTGGTTAGCCGTTGGGATGGATCATACGCCGTATCTGATATGTAACCATATTTTCGAGCATCTTGTATCGACTTCTATAGAAGTCGATACATTATACTCGAAATGTGACCTTTTTGGTAATTCTTATACAACACCTAAAACCTCTAAAACCTACACTTATCTGAGGTTTTTCGCTATCTTCTGACTTCAGAAGACTTCTGACTTCACCCATCCACTCGCTCAAAATGTTTGTCTAGTTCTGCCTTGAATCTATTTAAGCTATCAACTTGCACAACGACAGATGGAAGTTTGTACCAGCAATTAACCACCCGCTGGCGAAAGGCAAACTTCCGCACATCTATCCTACAGCTGTCTTTCCGCAATTTGAATCTATGCTCTCTCAAACGATTATTCTGAACAAGAGGAAGAATCCCATCAGCATTGAGCATGCTCAAACCATTCAAGGCTTTATACACCTCAATCAGATCACCTCGCAGGTGCCTAGTCTCTAAGCTCTATAATCTGCAAAACTTAAGCCTTTCTTCGTAAGAGCAACCCTTTGTTCCATTCACTAATCTTGTTGCCCTTCTCTGTACTCGTTCCAGCAGCTCTACATCCTTCTTAAAATGAGGCCTCCAGACCTGTATACAGTACTCTAGGTGTAGCCTAACCATTGCCTTATACAAAGAGATAATCACCTCCTTATTCCTGCTAGAAAAATTCCTGTATATCATTGACAAGACACCATGAGCTACTCTTACAGACCGTCTGCACTGCTCAGAAAACTCCATATCTACCTGCACAATTACCCCCAAGTCCTTTTCACTCTCTACCACTGTCAGTGTAGTACCACACAGTTGATACATTACTCTGTGGTTACTGCTTCCCATATGTAGTACTTTACATTTGTCAATGTTAAACTTCATTTGTCACCTCTCAGCCCATCGCTCAACTTTTCTAGATCCTGTTGTAGCAGCGTACTGTTATTAACAACTCTACTAACCTTCGTATGGTCTGCAAACCTGGACATTAAGCCTGATATACCATCATCAATATTATTGATGAATACAGAAAACAACGGACCCAACACTAAACCCTGGGGGAATTCCACTAATAACATTAGTCCATGAAGAGCAGTGTCCATTGATTACCACCCTCTGTCTTCTCTCAAGTTACGGGGGGGGGGGAATGTTTAGATTGGACTGCAGGAAGTTTTATTTTAGCCAGCGAGTTATAAATTACTGGAATTAGTTGCCTACATGGGTGGTAGAAGCTGACAGTTTGGGGAAATTCAAAGGTCATTTTCGTTTTTCAATAGCAGCAATTTGCCTCCAATGCCACACTGCTCCAATTTGTGCAGCAGTGTTCCATGTGCAACAGTATCAAAAGTCTTTCTAAGATCCAAGTATATGATATCAAAATTATTCCCTGCATCCAGTTCTTTTGTGACTGCATCATAGTATCCAATCAAATTGGTCAGACAAGACTTCCTCTTAAAAAAACCATGCTTTGTCCGAGCTATAACTGAAGTCTTGTCTAGATGCTCATGCAATGTTTCTTTAGCCAGTGCCTCCATTAATTTCCCTGGAACAGAGAAAGCTGCGCGAGTTACAACACGTTTTCTTTGTGTGCTGTTAATTTTGTCGAGCAGAGTAGTATCCATTATTCTCCAAGATGAATGCAGCCGAAAATAGACTTCACTGAATCGAATCGGAATTTGTTTTGCGAAGTGTGTTGCTCTTGTTTGTGTAAGAGGCCATATGACAATTTGTGTGAATAGTCCACACCCGCCATATTATCTTACGTTATCTGGTTTTATTCCGTTTATTAAACAGTTTGCTTGTTTTCAATCCAATGGTTCTCACGAATCCATAAAAGAGAGTTCATTTGCAATCATACGAATTTTTCAGAATTTGTTGCGGACCACTTTCATTAACGGTGGATGTTGTACCACGTTGTTTTCTCGTTTTCCGAATACAAATCTCTCTGAATGCGGCCAATGGAGGTACCCAAGCCATATTCTAATACATTCAATGGAGGCAAACATATTCTTACACAATTCATATTCTAATGTTATTATTTCATTTGATAGGCTTGTGAAGAAGCAATTCTGACTACTTCTGAATAATCTGAGGCCAAAAATATTCCTCTTCATTATAAATACGACTTCATGATTATCTGAAGAACACATCTACCATTTTGAAATTTTCACTCGTGGATCTGAAATTATGCAAATCGCGCTAAAGCTTCAATCAGAAATCAACACAGCCTTTGCTGAAATTACGCAAATCCTTTGACCTTGACAGTATTTTTTGTAACTTATTGTATTCATTGAAACACACAGATACCAAATTTGAATGTAATCCTACCATTAGTGGTATACGGAGGCATTTAATAACGGAATTTAAATTATAGACTCCATGTATGTATAAATGGAGTCTATAATTTAAATTATATAAATACAAGATGTATAAATACAAGAATATCTGTGTACTTCAGCATCTACCTTTGACATATTAGGAAATGCACATAGACATACAAAAATAAATAAATAAATAAATAAATAAATAAAATGAATGCATGCATTTTGAAAACTCACCTTTATAGCCTTCTTAAGTACGGAATCTTTTTTACTGACTCCTCCATAGGTCTGATTCTAAATATGAAAAAAAAATTATAAATTATAACTTTATTTCAGTCTTATGTGATTTTTAAAAAAGCATTACGTAGCGAAATGAAATGAAATATGAAAAAGACACTTCTCATTATGTTAGTAACTTTACTTTGTTGCTAGCTTAATTTACACGGTAATTTAGACAGGTCCTTTGGAGAAGATGTACAAACATGGAAAAATTCTAGGAATAATTGCATTAAAACTTTTTTTTTTTTTTTTTTTGATTTGGTAGTTGTTGGCGCATCGGCTTCTGTGGCCATATTGCACCTCCCAAGGTTTTTGCAGTACTTTGATCCAAGCCCGAGGCGAGAATCGAACCCGCGACCTTTGGGTTGCCGGGCAGGTACTTTACCCACTCGGCTAACCCGGTCGGCGCATTAAAACTAAAACGAAATTAGCAGATCAAACGTTTCGTAATTTTTAACAATCGTAGTTTATTTAATCAGCAAAAAAAAAAAAAAAAAAAAATACTTAAAAACAATTATAAACACTTAAATAAAAAAAAAAAAAAAAAAACACAACAATTATAAACACTTAAATAAAAGACAAACGCTTACGAACAGACCGAATAAATGGTTCCAAGTTAATAATAAACAAATACAGTACTGTATTTGAAATAATTGTATCTTGGTACCGCTCCCCTGGCATATAAATTCCAGGGGAGCGGTGCCAAGATACAAATTTGAACACGTACACCAGGCACTTGTGTATCAGTGGCTTTTTGGACATACTGTTGTTATTTGGTTTTTAGGAGCATTAGCAACTAAGGCCATATTGCTCCGGGATATGCGGTGGTCATTCCCTGACCTTTCCGCATCCTCCGTATTTGGTGGTGACGGGCTCGGACCCCGGTCTAATCAAGAACCGTGTGCTACGCACTGCTGCTCCTTCCCACCTGGCTACGGAGGCGCTTTGGACATACTGTGGTGGAATTGGAGGAGAAGGGCTCAATGAAGAGTGACTTCAAAACTCTCCACAATCTGTCTCGAGTTCTGAAATTTCCCCAAAATTCCAACGATGTCCAGTTTTTACTGCAATGCGAGATGATAACTTGACCTAGTAGAACCTAGTGTTTTGTATTCACGGATCCTTTTGAACAGCTTTCTTTTACTACCTTCATAAACACCACATCTCATGGGATACACATATTTAATTTCACCTTCTGTGGGAGAAGGATGGCTTCAGAAGTTTCCAAATGTTCCTGAAAGCAGAGAATCTTGTTCTACTGTTGTGTTTTCTGGAGAACCTGACAATTTTATCACTTATCCCCGAGATATGAAGCATGTCGGCTGGTGCAGCATAAGCCATAGGCTTTCTTGCACCATACGGCCGTTACTAATACTAATACTAATGTCTCCTCGCTAGGGTTATTTTCTTGGCAAAGTTGTCATGAGCGCCAGTTCTGGAGTCTTCTAAGGTGGAAGGCACTGTGCTTCTGATGAACGATGGTGAAGAATGAAGGGCTCCCAATTTCAGCTAGCTCAGCCTAAAAATAAGGGTTCTTTCATATACGGAGGGACAAAAGAGATGAGATTTAAGGATCCTAACTTTTGTAGATCAAAAATAGTTATACTGGAAGAGGTGGACCTTGCCTGAGTTGGTAGGTTTCGGATAAACTTTAGTGGAAATAGATGTATTACTCGCAAAATAACACATCCATGAAGGAGAGTCACTTTGCCTACTTCTGCCTTAAGCTTGAATTTGATGTGGGGATGGATGATATTCAAATGATCATGGAAACAGGAACGTAGTTGAGGATCACGGCCGATAGTTAGCTAGTACACCTTCCACAGTGTATTCAAAGTTTCGTCTTTTATGGAGAAGATACAAGGATTTTATCCTTAAGTAATGCCATGAACACTGCAGCAAAGCGAGAATGCGAATTCGCCATACTGAGCCAAAATTTTCGAATGTAGAGCAAATCGAGTAACCTGAAGATGCCTACCTTGCTGAAAGTTGGATCAAACTGATGATGTCAAAGAGGCGAAGGCAATTGAAAACCAGATAATATGTCGTGAACTAATAATTCAGATATACATGTGACTGCTTCTTGAAAAAAGGACATTGATTATCATGAAACCCACATCGAACGAGCACAGCCACTGCGAGCTCTATGAGGTCGAGCCTGCTAAAAAGGCCTTGAATGCCCTGAATAAACCTGAGAATGTGTGTGTGTAAGGACTGAATCTCGGCTAATCAAGGGACACCTTTTGGGCAGGATGTTTGTTGCAAAACAATGAATAACACGAAAAGCGATTAGGTAATTACAGTGCGCTTCAAAATTTGTTTAATGCTCTCCAGTGACCATTTCTTCAGTCTGTTGAAGAAATCATCACTGATTTTTTAATTAATTTTGATTTAGTTATTTCATAGCATTTATTCGGTGTTCGCAAATCATTGCCAACGGACATTCATAAATTACTGCATAACTCGCCAGCAATAACCAAAATTATTATCACGTATATAACCACAATAACCAGAATTATTAACACGCTACTAATAGTAAAACATTCATACGATGAACCTTGCTGTTTATAAAGTGGCAATTTACAAAGGAAACTGGTCAACCTTTAATTCTCATGTGAAATTAGATCAGAATTTTATCCTGTCCCGACCGATCAAAACAGTAAATTATTATATAACAAAGCAAATAACAGTTGTAGCACGCGCCTCCACTCCACAAATATTATCACGACGATGACAAAGCATGGAATCAGTTCCGCAAATATTCTACTACTGTCAACCTCATAACCTATAAAGAACTAAGAGGAAAAGCTTAACAAGATATCAGAAAAGAGAATAAAGATTCCTAGATTAGATTCACTTCACCAGTTGACAAAGACACCCATATCAGACTGATTTCGAAGAATACCAGGCTGCTTAATAGCAAGTCTCCACTAGCTCACTCTCTAATCACCAACCAGAATGGGAATGAATTCTCCTCTCCACAAGATATTACTAATGTCCTAGGAGAAACATTTGCTCATGTATCAGCAGTCTAAAAAATTAATCTTAAGCTGAACGATATAAGCTTAATTTAATACAAGTACCTCCAATCCCTATAACCAGCTATTTTGGTTATCAGAAATGATACAGTCCATAGCCAAATCTAGCGGTTGTGCAACTGGTCCGGATGGAATTTTTACAATTGAATGAAGCAGATTTGGAAGGCTTATTGAACTACTATAACCGTATTTTCCTTTAAAATGTTTATTTGAGTTCTTGGAGCTATTCAGTAATTATATCCTTTTTTTAAACTAGGGAGAGACCCTTCAAATCCTCCGAAATGTCGTCCGAGTTCGGTTTCCAGCTACCTTAAGAAAACTCCTGAAAGAATGATTCATAACCACTTAACTTATCTTTTAGAAACCCAAAATTTATAAATGCCAATCAATCAATTTGGATTTTGCCTTATGATTAAATTGGAATCTAATATCTGCAATGCTTTCACTAAAAAAGAAAATATGACTATAGTGGGTTTGATACAGAAAAAACATTTGATACTGCTTAGCTGCCGAACCAACTGCTTAGAAAAAATGAACATTCTCTGAGCAATATCTGCCATAAATGGGGATCGTGATGGCGTTCTCGATCTCTATCAAGCTTTAATCAAATCGGGTCTAGAATATGGCTCTCTAGTATATCACTCTTCCAGGAAGAGTGCACTTGAATGCTTGAACCCATCCAGCACAACGCTCTCAAAATTGAGTTAGGAGCCTTAAGAACATTCCAGCTCAAAGTTTATAGGTAAAATCTGACGAGCCAACATTGCATCTCAGAAGGAAAATTTTATTAGTAAACTATGTATCCAAAGTTTTCAGTCTGCCGACTCGTGCTATTTGGCTATGCCTCTTCCAGCCTCAATGGAAGGCAAATTTTAAAAATAGACCTCTTTTCAATAAATCTGCATGTATTGTACTCCATGAAATCATCTCAGTTGGAATTTACAGATTGAAATAATCTATCAACATATGATCTCTCTAACGCTCCGTGGGCTACAGTTATGGTTAAATGTGATAGCTATTTCAGTCAGTGGACTAGACATTTATTGGCAAGCTTAAATATAAGATAACTTCATGCTATCCACAACCAAAATCATACTCGATAAAATCAGAAATACACTGATGACTCGAACTCAAACAAAAGATTCAGCAATTTCTCTGCAAAACATTTTGCTGTTAACCTAGCTCTTAAACACTTATATTCTCAAACCAGCATACAATATATCATCTCTAAGTATATCATCTTATTCTTTAGAGTAATGTTATAAATGGACAACCATTAATGGGATTTTATTCTTTACTCTTTCTTTAAATGTATGATACTGGACATACCTTCCCAGATATTGACTGGAACTTGTGGGTTGGGCACTCACACACTAGTTAGACTTTTGTGGATTTATTGGATGATTGTTTTCTGCAGCAGCATGTTCGAGAGGCAACCAGAGAAAGTAATACTCTTGATCTGGTTGTCAGCAGTGATCATTCATGTATTAGGAATTTGCAGATAAAAGAACCACTAGGTGGCAATGATCACAGTGTACTGACGTGGGATTTACTTAAAGATTTAATTACCATCAGAGGTAAAGGAAAGGGTTTTTGCTTCCGTAAAGGCGAGTACAGTGGTCTCCGACAATTTTTAAATTCTGTACAGTGGGATCAACTGACGATGTTACCAACAGTATATTCTAAGTGGGAAGCATTCAAGGAATTAATCGTGGAAACTACTAAAAGTTTCATACCTATTAAGAAATATTGTTCAAGGTTCAGGCCTAAATGGTTGTCAAATGAACTAATGAGACTCGTAACAGAGAAGAAAAATGCATGGGATGCATATAAATTATCAAGCGACTCAGAAGCCTATGACAGATATAAGTTAATCTGTAATCAGGTCACAAAGGAGGTTCGGCAGGCGAAGGCAGATTACGAGAAATCCTCGGCAAAAGATGCTAAGAAAAGCAGCAAGGATTTCTTTACTTATATAAACTCTAAAAGGAAGGGGATGAATCTGATTGGTCCACTTGACATCGATGGTTCGACTGTTGATGATCCTGCTCAGATAGCAAACAAACTGAATGAGTATTTTGCATCTACATTCACACATGAGGAGTTATTAAGGTTTGAAAATGGCAGGTTATCAAATTGTAGCAGTGTGCTTAATGATCTTGTAATAACTGAGAGCAAAGTGGAAGAGAAATTGTTGAAGTTAAACGTAAGAAAAGCACCTGGAGTGGATGGGATCTATCCAGTTATATTAAAGGAGGCGGCAAAGCAACTAAGCAAACCCTTAGCCATAATTATGAGAGCATCCTTGGACTCAGGGGAGGTTCCCACGTACTGGAGATGTGCAAATGTAATCCCAATTCACAAAGGGGGATCGAAGGGTGACACGAGTAATTACAGATCAGTTAGTTTAACTTCTGTTCCGGGTAAAATAATAGAGTCGCTGGTTAAAGATGCATTGCAGGATCATCTAGACAAGACTGCAGCAATAATTCAGACACAGCATGGGTTTGTTAAGGGAAAGTCTTGTCTGACAAATTTGATAGGATATTATGATGTGGTTACAAAGGAACTGGATGCAAAAAATAAATTTGATATCATATATTTGGATTTCAGGAAAGCTTTTGACACTGTTGGGCATGGAAGACTATTGTACAAATTGGAGCAGAATGGTATTAAGGGTAAGTTTTCTATCAATGGATAAAAGGATGGTTAAGTGGGAGAAGACAGAGGGTGCTAATCAATGGGTGCTGCTCTTCTTGGACTAATGTTATTAATGGAGTCCCACAGGGTTCGGTGTTAGGTCCACTGGGTTGTTAATGACAGTAATGGCAGTGTGCTACTGCAACAGGATCTAGATAATTTGGGCAGATGGGCTAAGAAGTGGCAACTGAAGTTTAACCTTGACAAATGCAAAGTACTGCATATGGGTAGAAGTAACCCCAGAGAAACATACCAACTGTGTGGTACTACACTTAAGGTGGTAGAAAATGAAAAAGACCTGGGAGTAATTGTGCAGTCAGATATGAAGTTCTCTGAGCAATGTCGACAGGCTGCCAGGGCAGGTCATGGGGTTTTGTCAATGATATATAGGAATTTTGCTAGCAGGGAAAAGGAGGTGATTATCCCTCCGTATAAGGCAATGGTCAGGCCACGCCTTGAGTACTGCGTACTGGTCTGGAGGCCTCATTTTAGGAAGGATGTAGATTTACTTGAGCGTGTACAGAGAAGGGCAACAAGATTGGTGAGGGGGAATGAAGGGATCCTCTTACCAAGAGAGGCTTAAGTTCTGCAAATTGCAGTGGCTGGAGACTAGGCACCTGCGCGGTGATCTGATTGAGGTATATAAGGCCTTGAATGGGTTGAGCACGCTGAATTCTGATGGGATCCTTCCACTTGTTCAGATTACGAACCTAAAGGGGCATAAATTCAAATTAAGAAAAGACAGATGTAAAATAGATGTGCGGAAATTTTCCTTTAGCCAGCGGGTGGTTAATTGCTGGAACAAACTTCTATCTGTCGTTGTGGAAGTTGATAGGTTGAATAAATTTAAGGAGGAACTGGACAGGCATTTGGAGGGAATGGTGTGATTTTTTTTTTTTTGGCTGATGCTGCATAAGCTCATACATTTGCTTTCTTGCATCACATGCCACTACTACTACTACTACTACCTTTGTTTTTTCCTAAATTTTGTAGCTCTCTAGTTTTATTCAGTAAATATTCATAGATTAGAATATCTATGAGTAGTGTTTTATTCATTGATCGCAGGTTTGAAGTTAACCGATTTTTTTCTAACTGTATTTCCAAAAAACTTTATATCCTCCATTAAGTGAAGATAAATTTAGACTAAGGTAAAAAGACTTACCAATTGTTGAATCACACAATTGTAAAACTGTAAAACAAAAATAACATTTGTCAGCAAATACAATTTTGGACATTTCAATTTGTCATTAGCAATTAAACTACATTTTATTTATCGATAATCAATAAAAGTAAAACCCACACTGCACCTAACTTTAAAATTAACAGCTTAATAGCTTTTATTTTTAAGGTGGTGTAGAAACATTGATTTTTAAAACTTTAGCATGGAGTGTTTGGAGTTGATGTTGACCTTCGATGTTGTAATTGGGTTATAAGTAAGTAGAAGTAGGTATGCCAACCAGAAGAGAAAATTACGTGGAAATACAAAGGTGAATCAAATTAAAACCACAAAAGTTATATATTACTAATAAAGACCAATCAATGCAAAGAAGGCTTATTCAGAATTGGCTTTAAAGAAAGTAATCTGATTTCTTTCAGATATCTACCCAACTGTTCCATGAATTGATTATTGGATATTATTTATCCAATTGGATATTCGGTTAGTTCCAGCGCGCTCTGTTCAACTGTCCGGTAGTTCCCCATTACTTGCCCTTGGTCCGAAGGTTACAGTCAGTTCCAGCTCTCGAATTCATAATGTTACAAGTAGATCATGCACTTCCCATATTGCTTTACAAATCACATGTCTGAACAGGGAGGTTATAATCAGCGCCAGAACAGAATCTATACTTCTACCTACGATATAAAATTCCGTATTATATTACTGGCAGATTCTCTAAATAGTTACCTCTATTTAGTAGCAATAGTCTCAATAGCATACGTAAATATTCTTGCACTTCTATATAAGTACAAAAATATTTATGCTACATCTTCCGGTTACATTTTAAATACTTCCTACAGCTCCAAATCAATGACTTTATTAATAAGCAGCAATTCATTTGGCTGGTCTCAGAAAATGTTGCGAATGTTTACCATCGCAGTATGTATTTTGTTTCTGCAAGGACAAGTAATACGAAAAATACACCAAATGTGAATTCATCTGACAATCGCTTCCACGGTGAATATATAAGAGTTCTTTTTATCACTTTTTATGTTACTTTTATTAGTCAAATCGCATCTTCACAATAATATGCTTTCTCCACATCTGGAATTCTATTTCTCATTATGTCAGTATACTAAAGTAATACTTACGATATTTCGAACTTGACTGTCAGCACAGAACTGGTTTACGAATTCAACCGTGGTTGCATTAGGAACCGCAACCAATTGACAATTATTGAATGCATCAGAAAACTGAAAAGAAAATAGCGACAAGTATAATCCTGCAGTAACTATCTTTCTTTACATCGTAAAACAATTGTATTGTACAAATAAAAATAATATTTACTTCTTTTAATCATCAAAACTGCTAACGAAAAAAAATATAAATCATAATAAATCTAAAAGCGAATAAAGCACACGATGATTCGTAACTGCAAGCGTCAGAAATAATTTAAAATAAAAGGGGACTCAGCATTACTGACGAAAAGGGGAACAACGGTAACCAAATTCGGCAATATACGATGCATCGAATGACGTGTTCTATTCAGGCTGCAGAAGAAGAAGAAGCCCCTACTGATTTCATTGTGTTAAAATATTCCAAAACCGTGTAATAACATTGAGACATTCCAACACGATGAAACAAGTGTCACAATGCATTTTTTTCCATATGAATTCTATGTTCCTTTCACCCATTATGTATCATTCTCTCAAAGATTCCATGGGGTGATTCAAAACGTCAAGAATGAAACGCAAATATCATAGTGCATAAACTTGAAAACAAAAAAATAACCGACAACAGAGAGTGTGGACATGAAAACACATTTAATAACTGAAAATAAAATTCCATCCAGCTATAAGAGATTCGAATTTAGACTCTTCCCACAAGATAAGGTAAAAACGGCGATCATAATCACTCTACCTGCGAGATATCTGCAATTAGACTATAGGGATAAAATCCAAAATCCACCCAAAATACCAGCCGTGTTAATTCAGCTCACGTTAATTGATTTTTACTGAGTGTGTACTGTTTTTTTATTTGTTTAACTACCTCTGTAACCGTAATTATTATAAAGTTATAACTATAACTTATAAAGCAGATATGATATATTATAATAACTCACCTGATATTTCTTAACACGGGAATTTTGAACGCACACGTAGTTGCTCAGTCCATCTATATTCACTGAATCTAAAGACAAAACGAACACAGCATTGTATTTGCAAAATATTCTAGTACTCACAAAACTCTTAACCTTACAAGGTAAATTAGGACTTCGCTAACTTCGAAATGTACAAATAATACGAATTTTGTAATTCTGTAAAAACATTAAAACGTGTTTCTAGTCCTCACCCCGCCCAAGAGTAGGTGGCCACATGGAGGTTATTGAAAAAATGTCCTACTTTGGAGGATATTCAAACGATAACCTGATCTGTAGATTCCACATTCTCATACACTGTCATAGTCCACATTCAGAATATGGAACTGCATACAATTAACAAATTAAAGAAAGAACATAACTTTTAGAATACCACTACAGAAAAGCATATAAATCAACACAATTGTCTTGGAAGGTATGGCATTTCTGTCATCCAAATAAATAAATTTGATTCATAGATTGCAAAGGTTTGCTATTATTCTCATGAGAGAGTTCAATCGATTTAGCTTAATCGCTTAACCGACTGGGTATTTTTATTAAATCTAATCCGTTGCAGCAGCATCCCCGCTTTCGGTCTATTAAAGAAATGTCTGTAATATTATAAGTTCGTATTACCATTATTTAATATGATTTTACAATAAATACAAATAATATGCTAAAGATTTTCCTTAACCGTGCAATGGCGCTGGTGTTTATTGCGTTGGGCGCTAGGCAACGCTATTCGAGATAGAATAAGAGATAAGCATTATGGTTAACGAAGGTCTTCAGATAGGGAAGTGAAAGGCTTCTTCAAGGAACGAATTGTAAGTACAATTTTCTGTTAATCGCCTTCACAAAAAAAGTGCTAGAGTCTTTTAATGTGTATTCCGACAAATACAATGCCATTATATTACATGAAAGTTCGGTTCCGAGGAGATAAAAATACGATTAAATTACTACATTTATAGA
Source organism: Mastigoproctus giganteus (assembly GCF_048544385.1). Lineage (NCBI taxonomy): Eukaryota > Metazoa > Arthropoda > Arachnida > Uropygi > Thelyphonidae > Mastigoproctus > Mastigoproctus giganteus. The sequence goes on along the minus strand of NC_143587.1, from coordinate 70,902,706 downwards.
AATATAAAGCTACGTGTTAAAACTGCCCATTTTGTAAAGTGGAAGATTCTGTAATTACGACTTTCATCAAAGTTGAAATGTTTTCACATAATAAAGGTTATACTTTTCAGATATATAATTCCTACAGTGGAATTCTCAGCTCTATGATGTGGTGGAAGGTATTTACCCACACTGTATAATTAGAAATAAAATTGTGAGTCATTTTTTAATGACCAGAAATAGCAGGTAAGGATTTATCTTTTTCTGATAATGAGATCTATATATAGAGAATTTATACTTGCATATTATTATACGAGTATTTCAGACACCTGTGCTCCTGTTTAGGAAGCAAACTATTATGCATGGACAGTTATATATTGGTATTTTGATTGATTTTTATGATTTTAATCGCAAAGCAGTTGTTTTAAAAAAATTTTGTACTCTAAAATTTGCGAATTAACTTCCGAGATTAAATATGGCTTTGAAAGCTTTTTTTTTTTTAATACAATAGTATTGATTTTTGCTATTTTTCATTGCAAACGTATAGTGTTTTAAGACAATTTAAGGCGAGACTGAGGAACTGAAAATTTATCAGTACTGCAATTTACTTAATATATTCGAGCAATCTAGAGAATACAAAATTCTGTCCATCCACTGTCTCTGGAAGTGCTTGTATGCTTTTATGGACTGCTTTGAGAAACGATCCACGATTTATGATAGTGTTTTTATGATAAAATACGTTCAGAGCTTCATACGTTCAAAAATTCAAGAATTTATGAGAACCCAGGAATTTATTTTTGTCTTAATATTTATTTTATTAAGACAAAAATAAATTCCTGAATTTATTTTTGTCTTTTATTGAGAAAATAAGTAGGTAGTAGCTGAAAAAATTTCCTATGAGGTTTGGTATAACTTTATTTGAAGGGAATAAGAAAGTAAGGTATGCACAAGAACAATAGTGAGTAACAGCGATTTTGAATTATATGACTCAGTGCAGGTTCTAGAGCTCAGGTGACCCTAGTGCGAGAATGAGGGGAAAACAAGGAGGAGTTTTTCTTGTCTGGATTGAGGGGTGGTACTCTCGTTTGGATTTGTGCCCTTTTCAATCTGGGATTAGGCTACACCATCTCCGCTAAGGATCAGCCCTGGTACGACTCCCAATAATAATTTAACAAACTGAGAACTGTGAAATGCATAAATATAAATATTACATAAATATATTGTAACCCTTACTATAACTACAACTTCACCATTGTAAAATAATAATAATAATAATAATAATAATAATAATAATAATAATGATTTAATCACAGTCGCTCTTTCCATTTCTCACTCCCACACTTTCGGTCCACTTCGTGTCCCCCCCCAATGAAGTGCGTGCCCTAGGGTACTATTGTTATGGTTTTTAGCAGCATTGGCGACCAAGGCGATGTTGCTCAGTGTATATTGTCTGTGAAGTGCGTGTGTTCTTAGGTCGATTTTCTGTTTTGCTGAACGAAAAATCCGAGTTTTAGAGAGAAAAAAAAATAAAACAACCTCGCCTGAGACCGACTAACTGAGCCACGTTGTGGAAAAGACCATTAAAAATTTCTACCCGTCATCGACGGGATTCGAATTTAGGTCTTTTTCACGCGATGGGAAGAGGACAGTGATCCTACCAACTGTACTAACCACGAGGAGACTAAGGAACTCTCTCAGCTGTCTCACTCTATTTCCGTTAATGGAACCGCCAGGTTCCATTAACGATTTAAAGATTTAAATTATTTAAAGATTTAAAGTATTAAAGTAAGATTTAAAGTATTGCTTTGTTAATTAATAATATTTACTCATAAAATAAAGTCTCAGCAACCTGTGAATTAGGTGCACTTGCCCACAAAGCATAGAGCTCGAGACGACAATACTTTTATAATAATAATAAAAAAATATAAATAAAAAAAAGAACCAATGTGACGCCTTCAGTTAAGTTTACCGATACTTCTAATCCCACAAAGGATCATGGGATGAAAAATTGTATGACAGTTATGTGACTGTTAAAGAATAGTGATGCAGCGGCGCCACTGTTCCTTACAGTTTGACAATACACTCTGCCATACTAAACTGATCCACCCAATTATAATTATGTGCGGGTGATATAATGAATTTCTACAATATTTCAGTAAGTAGAAATACATAAGGAGGCGACTTACCACATATCAAACTTTGAAAATCTTGTATCGCGCTCCGACCAGAACCCTTGCCAAAGGACCGTTTCTCTCTCGCCTCTTCCCCAGTTGCAATTACAATAAAGAAGCCCAAGATTAGTTGAAACCGTGCCATATCTAAAGAAAAAAAAATGAAACTCCTGAGGACACTAGCAATTTTTGTATAACAGAGGGCAGGACACTAAGATTTGTACCACACATTCTTCTTTCCTAACTTTTATTTATCTGAATCAAAATTATGATAATTATTATCCAATACATTATTTTAGTATATGCTGCATTCTTTAAGTATATCAAAAATTATCAGTTTATAGATAATGAAATCAAAGTTAGATTTTATCCGATAAAAACAAAATTCCCATTTATATGTTCGTAATTCCATCAGATCTTTCTGTAATCATTTACCACAGTATTATATGCATACAAAGTTGTATATGTAATTATGTAATTAATAATTATTATAATAAGTAATCTATCAGAAAAGTTCACGCAGATATTTAGGATAAAATTAAAACATACGCAAAAAATTAGCAAAACCAGTGTATGACCCCTGTAATCGTTTGGCCAGAGGATAGAAGCTCGTAGCGAACAGTACCAGCCGTATTCCACAAGACATACAGCAAAATCTTCTGTTGCTGAAATGGGGCTTGGATGTGGCGACAAGTTCGAATGATAGCCGATAATATAATCATTTGGTATCGATGACCACCATTTTTCGTCGCACATCGAAAACCGGTCCAAAAATGGTACATTATTGTGACGCGAATGCATGTTTTGTTGTTGGCTGTGAATTTATGTCGCACCCATTTGTTCAGTTTGTACACAATTCTTAGTCCATGCAATTGCAAACTTCTGCAAAGACCCAGCACGTTTGGCTTAAATCCGACTGAATGCAGGGCTTCATTTCGCCATCAATGGTGGCCGGTCATTCTTGGCATGTGCGTCATCAAGTGACTCGTCACCAGTTTAAAAATTTTGGAACCATTTTTGTGATATACGTTCGCTGAATCTGTCTTCTCTGAATGTCGTGCAGATAAACTATACACGCAGCTCATATCTTACGGCTTTTTGTTTCCAGTTTGTTTCCAGTTGATACTCATGAAATAAACACGCCCGTATAATTATAATTGGAGCCATATTTTGTTTGTCTATTACATCAAAAACTCCAAGCTTACTAGAAGTATCAACTGACTCAGCGTCACTTGTCCTTTCGAAGTGCATTGACGGATAATCGCCATCTACGATGGTTTCTACATAATTCTGTGAAAACATTAATCTTTAAAAAGCCGCACGAACTTTTTGATCAGGGGCGTAACTATAAAAAGTGGACCCCAATGCAAAGTTCAGTGAGGGCCCCTGAAAATTTTTGTTTTGGTAAAAATAAAAAAAAAGTTAACGATGCAACGGTAAATGTATATTTAAAATCTTTATCAATACAATATAAAAGCAAAAATAATATTAAATTTCGTAAGTATAAAAATGAAATATAAATTCTGAAAATTAAATGAATATATCGACTTACTTAATTTAGAACGGTTTTCGTCTAGATCTGGCGTTTAGAAACGTTTTTCTTTCAGCTTCTTGCGCTTTTATGGTAAGCAGTGCTAGCGCTGATAGACGTTGCTGTCACATGGTGTTTCTCAAAAATTCTTAATTTTAATTTCGAGAAACCGAGCGTTCCTCGGTTTATACAGTAACCGGAATTGTCAAAAATAATATCAATAAGGAGCATACTTCCCAAAAACTAACACTCATATCGTAGTATTTTACTATGACTAGTTCTGCAAATTCGCGAATAGGTTTAATTTTTGCAATTTTGCTTTTTATGGACTTGACGCATTGGGTGGTCCCCAATGCACCGCATTGGCTGCATTGACATAGTTAAGCCATTGGTCTGTAAGATGTAAAATCTTACAAGTAAATTGTATATAAAGATAACAGATCGTCGTTTCCAAACTGAGAAATTTAATAAGAAAGGATACGTCAAGAATAGTTATATTGAAAAATAAAATATAACAAATCAAATAAATTGAACAAAGTGGATCGTTAAAAATATGGGGAGGTTAAATTTAAGGAGAGGGCTAATCGAAGGCAAGGGAGAGAGTCATGAGAATTACTGCACGAAATTTCCACCAACAGATGGATAAACAAACACTCAGCTACGAGTACCATAAACAAAATCTGAAGGTCTAAAACGGGTAGCAGAGCCATCAGTAAGTAGCAGTCAGTAAGGGTCGCTCGAGAACAATAGAAAGTTGAGCCGAATTAGTCAGAACATCCCTTTGATCAGAGACAAACAGGAAGTGAGTACACTACTAATACCGTGTCCAAAACAATAGGGCTAGCATCTGGTAGTCTGCAGTAGCTGGTCCCGAAGAAATTTATGGTAGGTGCGAATCTAGTAACACCTGTCTGTAGGAATGTCGGCCTATTTCAAAAGGGAACAGACGGCCTGGGAAAGGGATAGTGATATTAAAATGGGAGGTTGAATCTAGCGGGGATGAAGATAGCATGGGAAACCCACACTAGCGAATAGTCGGGATGTAAATTTAAATATTGAAGTACGAGTAGTTAAATTTCTGAGCGAAGGTGGGCCAACACAAAAGGGCGGTGTACAAATTAGGACAACAAAAAGAGAGAGCACGTAGCCAAAAGAAGGAGCGTCAGCCAGTTGAGAAAGTTCTGACGAAGTTAAGATGTAGTAATAAGTGTGTAGGGTTAGATAAGTACGAAGGTCAGCAGTTGAGAAAGTTCTAACAAAGTTAAGATGGAGTAGTAAGTTGTAAAGGGTTAGATAAGTTAAGTACAGTCAGTAAGTTAAGAAAAGTTAGATGAGTTTCGTGGTAGAAGAGAACAGTCGAGTAGTCCGTCATCGGAAGGCAAGGGTAGTGGCCCGTATGCAAACGAGTGACGTGTAAGGAGAATAAGCCTGTCCGTCATCGGAGGGAAAGGGTAGTGGCCCGTATGCAAATAACCCTAGTCCATCATCTGAAGGCAGTGATAAAGGTCAGTGCGCAGATAAGTGAGCTGAGAAGGTAAAGTTGTAATCCCGAACCGCCAGAATAGCTGAACCGAAGGCTACGTAGCAGTATTGAAGACCAGCCCATAAATTCCTAAGAGACACAGTGATGCACTATCCAGACGTAGACTACATGGAGAAACGAAAAGCCCTAAGATGAATGCCTTTGGCAAAAGATGATGACAGTCCCAACAAGGAGCGGAAGGCCCCAAAACAGAGAAGCCCGATTCGTAAAATTAAGTAAGTGACTAGTTATATAGTATTCTCCCTCACAAGTAAAGGACTGTAGGAAACCTAGCATCCAATTAAGTAGGACGTGTAGAAAGATATTGTGAGATATATATATATATATGTACAAAATATATACATGGTGTAGAGATAAGTTAAATAATATTTGTAATTCGACAGGTATATCTACGTAAACTGAGAAAAGAACTAAAGGGGAGGAAACAGGTGCTTAATGATAGTTATGGTTTTGATTGATGTATAATTAGACATATGTAGAAAGGCAAAGGAGAGAAATTTGATATTTGTTATTAGTTATTGTCTAACATATATGTATGATATATTTTGGAAGGGAAGGATAGAGAAATACACAGAAAGGAATAGCCTTCTGAATGTAGCTAACCCTTAGGACAAGCATTAGTCCAGAAATTGATGTTAATTGTACGATGTATCTTGATTAGAGAAAATCTGTGAAACTATATTCCCCAAGACTAAAAGGGGCACTAATTAAATCAGAAGTTAAAAGTGAGATTCCTAAATCAATTTATAAGGTAAGAATAGGATTTACATAGGTTGTATATAAAGGGTGTTAACTAAACCTCTTAAGTAATTATTGTTCATGTGTGAAGAAAGAAGAAACTATAGCAGTTTTCTGTAAGGATATTGATTATGTTGTGTAGAAAGAAATAACCCTTCTAGTGTAAAACCAATGTACTTAATGGCATATATATCTGATGCTTCATAGGCAAATTTGAATAATATTAGTATGTGCTTGAGTTTGATCACTTTATCATGTTGTATATATATATGTAAATAAACTATGTTATGTTGTATATTGAAGTATGTTTTTGTCATTCTTGAACACTCAGCCTTTCCGAAGGGAATTATACATAATTGAGAAGTTCCCTTGAACCTGAATTCTCCTGTGAAGCCAAAGTCAGATGTGTAAGTGGGGGTATAAGAAAAGAGGTCTATATAAATATAAGGGAACTAAATAAAGAATATTCTATTATGAATAATAAAGAAAAAAATCAAAATAAAAAGAATTTTCCCTTTTTCCCCCCAACAGGTCACCTGATAATTAAAATTCTCTCTCTCTCTGTCTCTCTCGAATAGAAAATGTGTGTGAAAATATTGCGCTATCATTCTTTCATACAAAGAACAGATATTCTTTATAAGAATATCAACTGATCACGTCACTTCAAATATTTTAATTTCTCGTGGAAGTTTAAAACGGGGGACTGTTGTGAGAGTACTAATTTATCCTGGACAAAATTATACAGATGGTTATTCGATACCCGATATCATATTAAGTCAAACTAACTAAATACTTAGCAAAATATTATACTCTTTTTCATTATGCATTTTTTAACATTAAAGAATATTTAAGCTAATAAAATTAGTAGTAGTAGCAGCGGACAGATTATACAAGAAAGCAAGCTTCTATAGCATCAGCCGAAGCACACAAACACGCACGCACACACGCACACACACACAGTCTTCACCCATCCTTACCCTCCCAGAATTTGTCTAGTTCTCTCTTGAATTTGTTAAAACCGTTCACTTCCACAACAACCGATGGAAGCCTATTCCGCTATCATCAACCACTCTCTAGTTGAAGGCAAACTTCCTCACTTCCATCCTGCAACCATCCTTCGTCAACTTTTATGCCCCCTGTGTGTGGGGGGGGGCCTAGAAAGAGGAAGAATACCATTCGCATTCAGCTCACATAATTCATTCAAGGCCTTAAATACCTCAATCAGATCACCCTGCAGATGTCTAGTCTACAGTGCAGTTTGCAGAAAAAGCCTAGAATTTCTAGGTAAGAGCTAACCTGGCTTTCCTTCCTGCACTTTCCAGTAGTATCCTTCCTAATATGAGGCGGCCAAACCACGATCTTGAACAAACGGATACTCACCGCCTTATCCCTACTAGCAAAGTTTCTGTATATTATTGACAGAACCCCGTGAGCTGTCCTGGCAGCACGCTTCCACTGCTCAGACAATTTCATATCTGACTGCATAATTACCCCCAGGTCTTTTTCATCCTCCGCTACTCTGAGTATATTTCCACATGGTTGATAAGTTACTCTGAGATTACTGCTACCCATATGCAGTACCTTTCGTTTGTCAATGTTAAACTACAACTGCCATTTCTCAGTCCATCGACCTAATTTTTCTAAATCTTTTTTGCAGCAGCGTACCGTCTTTATTACATTCGACATCTCCGGTCCATAGAGACCTCCTCTTAATCCAAGGATGCTCTCATAAATATGGCTAAGGGTTTGCTCATCTCCTTTGCTGCCTCCCTTAATATCGCCAGATAGATACCATCCAACCCTGTGTCTCTTTTAGGATCAGCTTCAACAATTTCTCTTCCACTGTCCTTTTGTTAACCACCCTGCCAACCTTTGCAATATCTGCAGACTTTGAAATTAAGCCTGAAATACTTTCATGAATATCATTAATAAATATTGAAAACAACAATGAGTCCAGCACTGACCCTGGGGAACTCCACTGATAATATTAGTTCAGGAAGAGCAGTGCCTATTGATCGCCACTCTCTGACTTCTCCCATTCAACCATCCCTTTATCCATTGTAGCAACATACCCTTAATGCCGTACCTCTCCAAGTTATACAGCAGTCTTCCATGTGCAACAGTATCAAAATAAAAGCTTTCCTGAAAGTATATTATATCAAAATTATTTTTGGCATTCAGTTCCTTTGTGACCACATCATAGTATCCAATCAAATTGCGCTTAATACCCACATTGCCCCAGTGTGTACAGTAGTATTTTTATATGGAATAGTATCAAAAGCCTTCCAAGTATATGATAGCAAATTTTTTTTTCATCCTGTTCCTTGGTCACCGCATCACATTACCTATCAGATTAGTTAGACAGGACCGCCCCTTAGCAAATCCATGCTGTGACTGCAGTATAATTGCATTCCTGTCCAAATTTTCCTGCATTACGTCTTTAACCAGTGACTCCATTATTTTCCCTGGAAAAGATGTTAAGCTGACAGGTGTATAATTACTCATGTCGTCTTTTGATCCCAATTATGAATTGGGAATACATTCGACATCTCCGGTCCATAGAGACCTCCTCTTAATCCAAGGATGCTCTCATAATTATGGCTAAGGGTTTGCTCATCTCCTTTGCTGCCTCCCTTAATATCGCCAGATAGATTACCATCAAACCCTGTGTCTCTTTTAGGATCAGAAGCTGATCCTTCTGACATCCCATCCCGTAACGAATTACTCATGTATGAATATAAATGCAAATATTTATTCAATTTTTCAGCAACCTGAACAAGGTCATCAACAGTTAACCCATTAACATCAAGTGGCCCATTAACATCAAATTTAATTCAACCCCTTCTTTCTACTCTTAATGTAAGAATAGGAGTCTTTGCTGCTTTCTTTGGTATTATCCTCATAATCTTCCTTAGTTTTCCTAACCTCCTTTGTGACTTGATTACAGAATAATTTTGTGCATTTCATCACTGATTGGTCTTTAAAGTCGGTGTACTCGACGAGTCCATTGGAAACATCAACGTCTGACTAAGTATATTTCAACGCTTATGAAGGTGACGCACTTTCAACAGATCTGTGTTTATCTTCTGACTACAATTTACTCTATAGAATACTTCCAGGGTCTGGAATTCAGCTTTCCGGGTTATATTTAATTTATTAAGAAGCCTTTTTTCTCAAATTGGACATTACATTTAAATTTTGTGCATTGACTGCAATTTCTCATTAGCTACTTTTCGTGGCAGGGACTCCAAATTCATTTTATATGAACTGCACCGCTTCAATGTCTTATAAGTGTGCGGCTACATGAAGTGCAGAACTTCAATATAATGTCGTGGAGCGGGAATTAGTGCTGTAAGACTGTAAGTGGCAGGGATGCCAGGAAAGCTGGCTGGGACCGCCTGGTACAATAGATAAATAATATACATACAATATGTATATATCCTTATTATTTGTATACATCCCATGTAGTTTACTTTTCTGTCACATATCTCAATAATTCATCCGGTACCTATTTAGGTCTAAGCCTTGAACAGTGTTTCTTCTTTGGTACAAAAAGCCCAGTAGGTTCTTTGAATACTTGGCTGAATGCTTCCCATTTATAATTTTCTGTTGTTAACATCGTTAGTTGATCCCACTACACAGAATGTAAAAACTGTCTGAGACCACTGTAGCCACCCTTATGAAAGCAAAAGCCTCTCCCTTTACCCTTGACAATAGTTATTTCTTTAATTAAATTCCGCTTTAGTTAGTACGCTATGATCGCAGCACCTAGTGGGTCTTTTACCTGCAGATCCTTAATGCATGAAGAATCACTGCTGATAACCAGACTCAAGAGTATTACTTCCTTTTTGTTTCTCTAACATGTTGCTGCTGTAGAAAACGGTCATTCAAGAAATCCATAAAAATCTTGCTAGTGTGTGAGTGAACAACCTACAAATTCCAGTCAACATCTGGAAAGTTAAAATTCTCCGTTATGAGACGTTCTAATTTGCTGGTCCTCTCTATTTCCCTGTTAGGCCTATAACACATTCCTAATCTCAATTTTGTTTTCCTAGTAGTTATATCACACCAAACTGACTCAATATTGCATTTTTCACCTAAATTGACTGGATGCACTGCCTTACATTTAATATGCTTCTTAACTATAATCATAACCCCCTCCAGTTCTCCTGTCTATCCTTGAACAATGTACTCCCCAATATTCAAGTTCATCATCACTTATGTCTGGGTGACACCATGTCTCCATTATCAATACAATGTCCGCATTTCATGACAATCAGTACTTCAAATACATCGGGTTTATTTACAATACTTCTAGCTCATTAGCGTACATGCACATGTGCTTACCCTTAGTTATCTTTACACAGCCCATTTAATCCCTGGTTCTGTGATGACCCACAACAGGTTCTGAAATACCCGACACGTTGTTTTCCAGGCTGCTCTGTTTTCCAATAGAAACAGTGCAAGAATCGCCTTCGCCTTTGGCTGCTGCTCTAGTTAATCTGTTAATCTTATTTTGAAAGGATATTGTTTAGTATAGATGAATCATTACTCTGTGTAGAAAATATTTAAAAAACATTTTCCCCACGTGGTACGCTTATACAATTTATACATAATTTACTTCGTTGTGAACAATAAAGTTTGTAGTAATATCCAGACCCCAAACTGTATCAAAAGAAACATTTATGACGCCCCTAAATTGAAGCTATGCGATTTCGTCATCCCTTTTTTTTTTTTTTTTTTTTTTTAACTTATTGACTGATCAATAACATATTCACACACAGAATCAAAATGTTGGGGGGAAAATATTTCGGTGTTTGAGGATAGAAAAGCGGTTCTTTGTTTAGTGTCTTAGAGAGGTAAACATTATAATGGATTTTTGTTTGGTTTACTAATGAGTCGAAGCCCTTAAGAATATTGTTTTTATATTATTTTCATTGCTGAGACTTCCATGCATTTATTCTTTTACCAAATGTTATCATTTTGGAGGTTGTTCTAGCGACAAAATTTAGCTTGAACTTTTCTGAAGTTATCCCTATCCAAGTCACATACATACAACCGTTTATAAATTCTGGAATACTATATGTATATTTTGAAATGTCACCTAATTGATCAAGAAGGCAGAAATCAACTGAAAAATACCCTTCTCAAATCCTGTTTGTTTGTTATTTAATTTTTAGGAGCATTAGCAACTAAGGCCATATTGCTCTGGGGGGATATGTGGTGGTCAATCCCTGACCTTTCCGCATCCTCCGTATTTGGTGGTCACGGGCTCGAAACCCGATCTAATCAAGAAGCGTGTGCTACGCACTGCTGCTCCTGCCCACCTGGCTACGGAGGCGCCTCTCAAATCCTGTAACTTCGGTTGTATGTGTGAGTGTGTGTATATATGTGTGTTTCTGAAAATGAAAAACTGAAGTCGCATAAATAAGCTGCTAGAACAAATAATGAATACGTTTCTGCCCCATTACTAGATGTCTTGAGAAAAAAAATTTTTAATGTATACTCCGATACAAAGCACTGCATATGAGTAGAAGTAACCCCAGAGTAACGTACCAACTGTGTGGTACTACACACAGGGTAGTAGGGAATGAAAAAGAACTGGGAGTAATTGTGCAGTCAGATTTGAAGTTTTCTGAGCAGTGCAGACAAGTTGCCAGAGCAGGTCATGAAGTATTATAAATGATAAACAGGAATTTTGCTAGCAGGAAAAAGAAGGTGATGATCCTTTTTGTATAAGGCAATGGTCAGGCCACACCTAGACTACTGTGAACAGGTCTGGAAGCCTCATTTTAGGAAGGATGTAGAGTTGCTAGAACGAGTACAGAGAAGGGCAACAAGATTGGTGAGGGGAACGAAGGGGTGCCCTTACCAAGAAAGGCTTAAGTTCTGGAAATTTCAGAGTGTGGAGACTAGGCACCTGCAAGGTGATCTGATTGAGGTGTATAAGGCCTTGAATGGGTTGAGCACGCTGAATTCTGATTGGATTCTTCCACTTGTTCAGATTACGAACCTAAGGGGGCATAAATTCAAATTGAGTGAAGGAGTTTTGCTTTTAGTCAGCGGGTTGTTGGTTGCTTGGACAAACTTCCATCTGTCGTTGTGGAAGTTAATAGCTTAAATAATTCAAGGAGGAACTTTGCAAACTTTTAGAGGGAATAGATGTGTGAAATTATTATTTATTTATTTATTTTATTTATTTATTTTTTGGCTGATGCTACGTAAGCTTGCTTTTTTGCATCACCCCAGGGGCTCACATCTGGTGAGTATGTGCTTGCCATACCCTGGTCCTGATCTGATTAACATCATTCTTCTCTTTCTTGATGATTCCTTTCTACTTCTCTCTCTCTCTCTCTCTCTCTCTCTCTCTCTCTCTCTCTCTCTCTCTCTCTCTCTCTCTCTCTCTCTCTCTCTCTCTCTCTCTCACACACACACACACACACACACACACACACACACACACACACACACACACACACACTTACTCACTCTCACTCTCTCAGGTAACTCGGGAATGTTTTTTTCTTCTGTTTTTTTTTGGCTGGTGCAGCATAAGCCTCGCGCTTCCTTGCGGCATATGGCTAATAATAATAATAACAACATAGCACCACTCCACCAGGCGATAAGGAAGATAGATAACTGGTATACCTCACTCCAGCCTAGACGGTACAAGACATGAAGTTAGAAAGATGGCAGACGCTGAAATGACCTTCACCAACATCACATCAATAACATTGCTTCCAATGCATGGCTCACAAGCGGGACGCTCTTCCCCGAGACTGAAGGATTCATGCTGGACATCCAAGACCAGGTAATCAACACCAGAAACAATGGAAAATACATCGCAAAAGAGCCCGGAATGTCAGATGGCACATGTCGACGATGCCACCTGGCTTCAGAAACGATCCAACACATTACCGCAGGGTGCAAGGTGATCATCAAGACCGAGTACACTCATAGACACGACCAGGTAGCCAGGATAATACATCAGAAGCTAGCGAGGAAATAGCAGTTGACCAAAGAAAGTGTACTATACTATAAGTACGAACTCCAGGCAGTACTATAGACCCGAATCCACAAGCTGTACTGGGACCACACCATAATAACGGATAAGACCATGCCGCACAATAGACGGAACGTAACCCTTGGGGACAAAAATGGAAAAGACTACCTACCTGATTGACATGGCGTTGCCGAACACTAGTAATGTCTAGAAAACCCATGAGATAAAAATGAGGAAGTACACAAACCTGAGACATGAGATCAAGGAGATGTGGCATATGCAAAAAGTATCGACCATCCCCATCATCGTACCAACCACCAGTATGGTGTCAAAGACCTCACAGCAGACTAGCAGCAATAGGTCTTCCAGCGAACACCTACAAGGAACTCCAGAAAGTCGCAATCCTGGTCACCTGAAGGATAGTCAGAGATTTCCTCGACCAACAGTAACACCAGTCATTACAACCACCCTGTGTACTTGGTAGCAATACCCGTCACGGAGTGGAATTCCCCAATCAGGGAGAAATAATATAAGAGCAACAATAATAATAATAACAATATGCCTCTACTAATGCTAATACTATAGTTTTTAAGAAGCTAAATCATTTCATATCACTTCGTATAGTGCTTCCATCTATTGAAGACATTATGAATTAAACTTTCTAACATGCGAAACTTTGCATGATTTACATTTTACTCTTTTGGTGTAACTCTAGCTGCTCAGCCGATATACAAACCACTGCTAAAAATCCAAGATAATATGTAAAAAGTTGTAATACTTACAATACGCAAAATAAATTCGTTTTATATCATTAAAAGTACAAAAAAAAGATGAAAACTATATTTTTATCTAATACAACTCACCGACTTTACGGACCGGCTGATTGTAATCACTCTTCAGTACGATTCTGATTTTTTTGGAATTCTATCGGAAGTGGAAATGCGGAACGTCGCACCATATACTAAGTCACCTGTGACCTCAACTCTGATTTGTTCACTCTTCATTAATGGGGACAATTGTTCACCTGATTCCGACTATAGAAATTAAAATCACATATTAATCTGAAAACAGAGAAACTTTCAAAGCTTTAACTAAACTTTTCTTTCATTCGATAGTTTATTTATTTTTATTATCCTGTGCACCCTACAGAGTGGACACCTCAACCACAAAAGAAGGTTGCTCGCAATATCCAGTCACTACACAACTGGCCTACAGTTGAACACTAACAAACAATGAACTAACAAGAAAACAAAACAAATATAAAAAGTTAATTTTAATTTAAGCTTTTAAATTCTGTTTTTATGGTTTTAATTTATTTTATTTATAACATTAAATTTATTTTAATTTTATATGTTTTTATTTAATAATTTTATATTAATAATTAGTTTATTATATGTTTGACTTTATTTTATGGTACCTTCAACATGCTACAACATATAGAAAAACTGTTGAAAAATTACAGAAAAAAAACAGCACCAGAAAAACATGAACCATATCTATATCTCTTGCTGTGATAACAAAATTAATAAAGTTTTCAGTTATACTCGGGACACCCCAATAGTAGTTCACAAAAAATTGAAAGAAAACAAGAACATCATCGTATTTAACGGTGACGCGGGCATGAACGGCGGTCAACTCAAACTTATGTGCTAATGTAACCGCAATTTTCCCAATATGGCGATGTTGTACGCCACATTTTGTGGGTTGTGTTCAAAATCGAATTCAGTTAAAAAAGAAAAAGAAGCCAAATTTTTTATTTGGCTCTCTAGTAATGAAAAGAAAGAAAGCAGAAATATGGATTATGTACACGCGGTCTAAAGAGAATAATACCGGATCATTGCAGTGCCCTGCACAGAGTTTGATTTAAACCCAATTCTATATGTTTTGGATAAATTTTAACGCAAGATCAGGGCGGCTTTCTTTACTAACGGAGCTTATTAATATATCAAAGGAAGAGTGGAGTACAATACCACCAACTTTTTTTTGCTGAAGTTAGTATAAAGACTTTCACGATATACTGAGGTAGTCATTACGGTCTAAATTGAGCGAAAATCTTGTTCTTTTGTTGAAAACATGCATGTTTTATTCACAACTAAAGGTGTTCCTTGATTTTTGGTAGGACAATACACAATGAAAAAAAAAAAAAAAACAGAGCCAATATACAAGCTACTTTCACTATTTCAATAAGATTAGTTCAATTTCTTGTCGTTCGGCTCAACAGTGGTCAGCGTGCTCTAAAATAGAACATATGAAAAAAACTGTATTTAAATTATTCATTTCTAAATAAAATTTATTTGAGATGCAGCATTTTTTAACTGAATTTCATGGCTTTTTTCATGAATTAGGTACGATTCTGCAATAAGCTATATAATTGGGTAATTTATTAATAAAATTGATACTGTAAACATCGAAATTAAAGCACAGATTACAGTGGTGGCATCCAGATCTTAAATGTGGGGAAGAAAGGCGTTTGAATTTATATTTTATTCAAATGTGCTGAGTAAATTAAAACTCCTTAAGTAAATTTATACGTATTAAAATTGTTTAGGAACCAATTATTTCTAATTTTCATTAATGATATTGATGGTGAGGGGTAAGCTTTCCAAGACTGCTAATGATTTAAAGAACCTTTGATAAAAGAATAAGTATGTCCTCTTTCCTACTAGCAAAGGCCCTACAAATCATGGACAGGATACTATCTGCCTTTCTAGCCGTCTGTTTACATCGCATGGAAAATTTCGTGTCAGACTAAATCATAACACCTAAGTCTTTTTCGTCTTGAACCACTTTTAGTTCCTCTCCCCTATTAATGATTAAATAATCGAAGTGCAAAAAAATAAAATAAAATAATAATTGTCAGATATTCATTTTATTCATTAATATATTAATCCTGAAGGTGGGATTTCCTATTCCCTGGCTTGTTTGGCTTGCCTTATACAGATTTCGAACTCCCCACTGCGCATCACTTTAATCCTCCTCCGAAGGTAGGCAGGAGCCAGATGGAGAAACTCTGGTATTGGAAACTTATTTTCTATATTGCATCCCTGTGGTTCTAATAAACAGTATTATTTATTCAAAAAAAGACGAAAACACTACGTGTTGCATATTCAGTCAAGCTTAAAATGTGGGAATATTAAAACTAGGTTGTCTCAGCGCCCGTGTACGATTTCTGCAATATGCGTATGGCACAAATTCAAAGGGTCACATTCTTCTTTTATTTTTGAAAATGTCCGTCCGTAACCTATGGAGGTGACCCATATCAAAGAATCATAATGACTCTATTTCCTGTGTTAATACATATACAGTGGATAAAAGTTATGTTTTAAAAAATGTGTCGTATTTACAGCATTTCTTAAGGGATAAATGATTTCTCAAATATCATTCTATATTATTACTCATTTAAATTATCCATTCAGCCATGTTTACAGGTCGCTGTTCTCACGAATAGTAAACTAAATCCGATTTCGTCATAATTAGTTTCTCATTTGTCTGGTCATCCAATTCACTAATAGGAAATTCAGGGCTTCTAAAGTCCGCCGAACACAAAAGTCCTAAAATGTGACATCAACTTGTCCGCATTCGAATTTACTGAGCTACACTTGGAATTTCGCTTGAAACTGAACGATGACCTCGGCAGTTCAATTTATACGTGTTACTATGTGTATAATGCCATCTACGTCATTAACATACTCGATATTTTGCACATCAAGTGATTGTCCTGTGGTGTCCCAATTCCTTTGATAACATAATTTAAGAGATATCAGAAGATCTAGAGTTACATCTAAGAGTTGCAGATAACTAGTTAATCTGCACACCACCCCCAACAACACACATACGCAAATGTACATAATTGTTTGTACGATTTTATTTATTTATTGTATTATTATTTTTTTTATTTATTAATTTTTTTTTTTCAAATTCAACCAGAGAATTAAATAAATATTCTGTTTATACTCCGGCGCGACAACCAAGTCAGAAGAGTTTACAATAAATCGTCAATACAACTATTTATCGTATTTAGTAGTCACGGGCTTGAACCTAGGTCCACTCAAGGAACGCATGCTATGCTCTCGCTTCTGACCACTCGGCTACCTCAGGTCTAATTCAGCGTGGACAGTCGTGCTAAAATTAAATCCTATCCTATGGTGTTTTAATGTCCTCTAAAGAACAGATGCGCACCAAAGCCCTAATAAAATATATAATAATGATTCTCAAAACCACTTTGCATAGAGAAGCAGAATACACTGCCAAAAACTGGGGGATGGCAAAAAGTCACTCTGGCAGGAAAAATTATTAGGACTATTGTTACCGAAACAAAGAGTTTATGAACAACTGATCTCTTCCATAGCGGTTTTATCCTCAAATTATCAAACCGTCTCCTCCCATTTCCTCTGTTTGGGGGTTGATTTCGGGCCATTCAATCTCTACAGATAGACAGGGTGTCTCAAAAATATTGGTACAAACGTTTAGGGGAGGTAGATAACATCTAAAGGAATGTGAATCGCATAGGAACCCATAACCGGAAACGTCACCGTAAGTCGGTACACGACGCTGTTCATCAGTTCGCGAGAGAGAAAATTTCTGGTTTACTCCTTCAAGCAGTAGTCGCCGCACGAAGAGCATGCATCGATATATGAACTGTGAGCTGGCAGACATGCACCTATTGTATGGATTAGCAGAGGGCCCACACGGTGTGCGCCCCTATGCGACACAACATCGCTTCGCAATAAATGTGTGGACAGGTATGGTCGGTGACTGCTTAGTCGCCCCATACCTGTTACCATCTCGAATGAACTCCGCTAAATATCGGATCTTTCTTGAACAAGTTCTACCAGAGTTACTTGACGATGTTCCAGCAAATGTGAGATGCAATATTTGGTTTCAACATGACGGGGCGCCTGCCCATTATGGAAGGTGTGTTCGTGACCATTTGAACAGGCGTTTTGGGCGTCGATGGATTGGCCGTGGTGGACCCGTTGCTTGGCCCCCACGCTCACCTGATTTATCGAGCCTTGATTTTTTTCTGTGGGGGACCCTCAAATATATCGTGTATGAATCGCCTGTGGAGACGGAAATGGATCTCGTGGCGAGACTCGTCTACGCTGCTGCTACTGTCAAAGAAACTCCAGGTGTGTTCGACCATGCTGCGTCGGTGTCACGCATTCATCGCGTCTCATTGTGGAGCCTTCAGGCATCTGTTATAACATCATGAAATGCTTCCATCTCGTACTCCATTGTTAATATTATGTCAAATAAATGTTTGCCACTAATTACTGTCTTGTGTCATTTCTGCTTCTTGTGCCTCTGCTACTACTTTCCCGTGACGTTTTCGGTTATGGGTTCCTATGCGATTCACATTCCTTTAGATGTTACCTACCTCCCCTAAACGTTTGTACCAATATTTTTGAGATACCCTGTATTCATCTAGCATTAATACTAGCCATATAATGCAGGAAGCCAGTTCTTTCGTTGCATTTTCCAAAAAAAAAAAAAAATAATTAAAAAAAATACTAAAGACCGGCCAGTCATTGAATTTTCCTGAGCTGTTTGAATTTGAATTTCTCTAAGCTGTCAGCTTTAACCACCATCAGGCAACTTATTCTACGAATTAACAGCTTTCTGGCTAAAAGAAAACTTCTTAAAGTGCATTTAAACCTCTTCTGTCGTAATTTAAATTTATACCCCCTTCCTAGTTCAGGAATCATTTAAAACAGCGAAAATTTCACCCTCACTCTTTTCACTTCTACTCTAAGAGCCATCTTGAACTCAATTAAGTCTCTTCTAAGATGCCTGTTTGTCAAGCCCTGTAGCCGACATATTCGATGCTTTTCCTCATATGGGAGTCCTTTCGCGGATCTCACCAGGCGCGTTACCCTACTTTAGATCCTTTCAAAAATTTACATACCCTTTTTAAGTGCGGTTCCATGCCTGAATACACACTGTTCCAAGTGCGGTTGTACATCATCTTATACCGTGGGATTATGATCTCCTTAATGCAGCAAGCAAAATTCAGCCTGTCTGAGCTGCACAGAGAAATTCATGTCCGCCTGTATTGTAAACCCAAATCCCTTTCCTCTTGTTTTTAATTCATCTCTATCAAACGTATAAGTTGTTTTGGGGTTGCTATTCTCCAAAGTGTAAGGGTTTCTATTTTTCTGCATTAAAACATAGCTGCCACTTTTCTGACCGTCTGTTGAAATAAAGGAGAGCTGCTTGACACTGATCATTAACCACTCTCCAGATCATTACAACTACTGGCGCACTATGGCCATAGGTGCCGATGCGCCTAATAAATCCCTAAACAAACAAACAAACATTACAACTACAAATTTGACAGCAATTCTGTATCTCTTCGTTGATGTCATTTAATTAGCTTACTGTATATAGTAAATATCTTCTGTTGTTTGCGTCACTAATCCTAATAGTTCAGCAACAATCGTTGCACATTCGTTTCCAAATTGAAATTTTAAAATAATAATAACTAAAGCACTCATTTCCTATTTGAAATATTCGTTGTCTCTTCAATTATCACATATATTTTTGAATCAATGTTAATTATGTTATTCATACGACACTTTCATTTTTTGAAATGTGTTCTACGATTCTGATTGCTGAAATCGGAAATGAACACCAGTGCCATTTTTTATTTATACAGTGGGTACCACTTATTGTGATCACATTTGGTTTACGTTGTTGTTATTTGGTTTTTAGGAGCATTAGCAACTAAGGCCATATTGCTCAGGGATATGCGGTGGTCATTCTCTGACCTTTCCGCATCCTCCATATTTGGTGGTGACGGGCTCGAACCCCGGTCTAATCAAGAAGCGTGTGCTACGCACGGCTGCTCCTTCCCACCTGGCTACGGAGGCGCCTATTTGGTTTACGAAAATTGAGCGGCTGATGGAGAGATTAAATGGAGCGATTTGGGTTTTTTTACTGAAATATAAAAAGTTGTTTATTTTACCAAACTTAATTTATTATCCAGTACAGTATATATATATAGAGGGAGGGCGCTGTGTCGTCCAGTGTGGCTCGTGTAGTGAACGTGCTCCTGCTTTTTGAGATATTTAATGTGTTCATTGACAACCCCCTTATGTGTAAATATATGTTCCTAGAAGTTAATTGTGGTGAGTTCATAGGTGATTTTTTGGTTGTTGGGACCGTGGGGTTATGGAATTATTTGTATAAGATTATATTACAAACTGAGTAATTGATTTCATAGTCGTACATTGCATTGCACAGTGCTTATACATATATCACTGAAATCTCCCATAGAGATACCATTATCCCATAGACTTTGTATGGGTGATAATGGCGACTTGAAATATTCCATTTTTTGAAGTTAGTCATGGAGACGGAAAACATTTACTAGCGCCATCGCAGTATTTTGACTTAATATCATACGTTCATTAGTTTGCTTAAGCTTTCTGTTGGATAACATTGTGGGCTTGTTTGGCCTATCATTTTTCAATCTTAAAGTTGATATTTCTCCTCATCTATAGGTCTTACAGACCCCGTTATTGGTAGGTGAGGATCTTAAGAAAATTCTTAATTTTAAGAATTTTTCTTGCGCCCTCAGGCTATTAGTGACCGAGATCTAGACACTGCTTTTCGAAGATTTCAGAACTTCCCTTCCACTTTCCATCCAGCTGGAAAAGTGTAAATACATACTAAACGTAGACATATTGACATAACTCTGTCTTTCGGGTACTATGAGTATCCTAATAGGATTGAGAAGACGAGTTTAGAACAAGAGGATAGACAATAGTTGTGGTTTTTTTTTTTTCTGTTTTTTTACATACACTTATCTGACATGGATACTGACTTGGACCATGACCAAGTTAGGATACTGACACAAGATATTGACATTGAGAATTCTTCTAGATCAGAGTCTACGAATTCATCTAAGAAAAAAGAGGGTGCAGGAGGAAGAAAACTCCCAAAACTCCTAGAATTATTCAAGCTCGAGGAGATAGAAAACCGTGTGGTGGAGGAGAGTCCCTCTATTTCGTTGGCTTCTGAGCCTCCGATGGTCATTGTCGAAATTAACTCGGTTCAAACAGAATCATCTGAAGATCGTTCACTAACAGAAGGATCGAACCTGGGTATGTCTTTGAATGCATCACTTGTATATGCCACAGTTGCCAAAATCAGGAAAGCTCTGGGAGAGTTTTTATCAACGGATTCTAGCAAGATAACTAAGTCTGCCTCTAACCGCATTCTTAGTCTATGGGCAGATCTAGAGGCAGTTACCACCACAATCTTAATTGATAATGTACGACTTAAAACTAAAGCATCTGAATTGGAAACCAGAGCAGGTCTTTTTGGACAAGATGATACAGATCCAACATGATCTACATCCTCATAAAACTTTTGCGGAAGCTGTTCGTGGTAGTTCAAAGCGAAATAGACAGACTCCTAAAATAACAGAGATTACACTGCTGACTTCTTCAGTGGAGGTGGCGGCTTCTTCGGGCAGATCAATTGGTGAAGATAGGATGGATTCTGGAAGTGGGGTCTCTAATTCCGAAAACATACTGATACTTAGGCCCTCAGCAGAATCGTCCCTGGCGTCTAGTCAAGATGTCAGGAAGGCAGTTACTGAAGTGATTAAAAAAGATCACAAGGACATTAAAATAAAGGGTGTACGTCTTTTGAGAAACAAGGGTGTGTTGTTAGAGACAACAAATCCTGATGATGCCAAGAAGATCTCAAGTGCTTCTGCATTAAAAGAAGCAGGATTTTCAATGGAAAAACCCAGATTGTCCGATCCTACAGTTTTGATCTACAGTGTCCCGAAGGACTACTCAAAGGAGGATATTTTGGAGGATTTAATTAATAGAAATTTAAAAGACTTTGGTTTTAGCCAGGAGGAAGTTAAAAATGAGATTACATTCAGACTTAACTCTGGCACTGGAACCAGAGTGAAACAGTTGGGTTATTGGTTTCAGCCCACGCCTTATGGGATACGTGATTCAGAGTGCCAAAATTTATCTAGGTTTTACGTCACATAGATTTTGAAAGTTTACATTTGTAAGTAAATGCTTCAGATGTCTGGAATATGGTCACAGTGCGCAGTTCTATTCCCATAAAGCTGTATCTTGTGGCCACTGCGGGGGTGGAGGCCATGTTTTTGCTGGCTGTATCCACAAGGAGGAACCACCTCAGTGTGTTAGTTGTAAACGTAGAGGTAGGGATTGTAATCACTCGGTTAGGGATAATAAATGTCCTGAGTATCTTAAAGCTGTTGAATTGACAGACCGAAGAACCAGACATGAATAATACAACAGTAATTGATTCAACAAGTGTTAACCTGCAATACGGCGAAATAAAAATTCTTCAAATTAATGGGCAGAGATCTCGTGCTGCGGCGGACGAGATTAGGAAAGCTTCTGATGATCTGGGGTTTGATATTGTATGCTTGCAAGAACCGTATTACTCTTCTCAGGTAGGGGGTTCAGCGTATAAAGTTATAGGATATCCAATTTCTGCAAGGATTATTGCCTCAAGTGACGATCGATCCAAGGCCGCCATAATTATCTTTAACAGTGAGCTAGTAATAACTATCTCAAGTGAATGTTCTGCTACCACAGTTTGTATCCTGGTTTCCTCCAGGGACCAGTCATTTTATCTGATTTCCCAGTATTTTCCTCCCTCGGAAGATATTCAGTCAGCCTTACACAGACTTGACAGGGTATGTAGCAGATTTTCAGCTAACAACTTACTAATTATAGCTGATCTCAACGCTAAGTCTACACTTTGGAACAGCTGCTTTTCTGATTGCTCAAGGCGAGCAGTTGGTTGATCTGATCTTGGATCACAATCTCTGTGTAAAGAACTTACCTAATAAGCCATATACATTCTCGACGACAAATGGTGAATCTAATATAGACATTACTTTAACCACCATTAATCTGGTGGATAGGGTGCAAGATTGGGACGTCAATTCGTATCTAATTAATAGTGACCATCGAGCAATCACCTTCACGGTTTTACCGGAGGATAGACAAGTAGATACAACAAAAAGGGATTTAAGGCGTTTTCAGATAGACAGGGTGAACTGGACCAAGTTTCGTGAATATCTGAATACAATTTTTAATGGAGATGACAAAGTAATCATTAACACCTTAACAGCAAAAGAATGTGTTTTCCTGGTTCAATATCATTTATATCAGGCGATGGCCTACTCGACGAAAAGAAAACAGACAAGAAGAACTTCTGTCCCATGGTGGTCTTCAGCACTAGCTGAATTCAGACAACAAACTCAACAATCACGAAAAGCATACCAAAGGAATAGGCATCTATCGGACCCAGACACTCAAGCCTTGAAAAATGATTACAGAGACTTGAGGAAGAGGTACCATAAAGCAATTGCTGATAGCAGGCAAAATTGTTGGCAACATCTGGTGAAGGAAACAGGAAATGCTGACCCTTGGGGTATAATCTATAAGCTTTCAAGAAATAAATTTTTGTGTGTTGAAATTTACAATACGGTAATTAAAGAGAATCGAGAAACTTCGGACTGGAAATCTACAGTCCAAGCGACAGTAGCCTCTTTCTGGAACACTTGCCGTATATGGACAGCCCTGACCAAGCGGAAATTTGACGCATTAATCGGGAATATAAGGGGACAACTGAAATTTGATTTCTTAACATGCTTGAGCTGGGAGCTGCAGTAGCTAAATTGAACCATAAAAAATGTCCTGGCATTAACCTCATTCAGAATAAAGTGATTTAAAAATTTTATGAATTTTTCCATGAGACTTTATTAAACTTATTTAATAAATGCTTGCTAGAACGGCTTTTCCCTCTTGAATGGAAGCTTGTGCTCCTTAAAATCTTGCATAAACCGGGAAAGCCAAAAACAAACCCCAGAGCATACAGGCCAATCTTGGCAAATTATTTGAAAGCATGATTACCCCAAGGATTTTAAAATTATTTACAGAACATAAACTCTCCTCTGATTGCCAGTTTGGATTCAAAAAAGGACCATCCACTGAGGACGCAATCTCAACCTTGCTGACTTACATTCAGGAGGCAAACAGCAAATATGTTCTTGCTGTTTTTATTGACTTTGAGGGCGCTTTCGATTCCCTCTAGTCGGAAAGTGCTCTCAGGTCACTGCAACTGGCAAAGTGTGATGACTACCTGTTCAAAGTCCTTAGATCTTACTTTAAGAACCGACAAATTAGAGTATGTGCAAAGCATTTATCATACACGACTACCGTTTCAAGAGGATGCCCTCAGGTTCAGTCTTGGGACCTCTCTTCTGGAATGTAGTGCTAGACCAGTGGCTCACGAAGGATAGCGATGAGTTCATCAAAGTTGCATGTGCTAATGACCTGGTGGTGGTAGTGCAAAGAGGATCAAGACAAATTCTCGAACAAAAAATTCAGTTAGTTTTGAATAATTTAGTGGCATGGGCGGGTTTAAATAAACTAAAGATTTCTCTCACCAAGACCGATTTCATGGTGTTTAAACACCACTTGAAAAACTGCCAAAGGTAATCCTATATGCTACTCAAATTCCATACATACAGAACACCAAGTATTTGGGTTTAACTTTAGATGATCATCTCAGGTTTCATGTACATGTTACTAAAATCAATGAAAAAAATCAAAAAGTTCATAGCTGCAGTTGTTAGAATTTCCCGCAAGGAATGGGGTTTATCCAAAAAAAACTCTGGTATTGTACTACAAGACGATATTTCTTCCCATTGTAGTTTTTGGTGCTGGTATTTGGTTTGCCGCTGCTAGCAATGTTACAACTAAAGCCAAGCTTCTGTCCCTGCAACGTACAATGCTGCTTACAGTTATACGCGCTCCCAGGACAGTGTCGACAAATGCCTTACAGGTTATTCCAGGTACCATCCCCTTGTATTTACACATTATTTTCCGAGGTATTGTATATAACTTAAAAAAAAATTGGGGTGAGCTTGTGAATTGCTCGCAGCAGCGTTGGGATTTGAGTGAGTATGGAACCATTACAAGAGGGTTCATTCCAGCCGTAAGCTTTGCAGTGGACAGGAGGGTGTCTTCTTGGTTTGCGCCCACCATGACCACGAGTTACTTAATCACTGGACATGGCTGGCTTAAGGGCCAAACTATTTGAAAGAGGATTAGAACCTGACCCCTACTCTTCGTGCGGTGAAGTTGAATCTTGGAGACCTGAATGCAGAATGTATACTTCAGACAGGCAGGAATTACTAAATATGTTACCAAACCTCACAGAGAATAATTTACCTCTCTTGGTTCAGAGGTGGGACATCTTTGCTTTGCTTCAGGAATTCTCGGCCAAAGTTTTTAAAAGAAGACAGGAGTTAAGAAATCTGTTGCAGGATACCAATTAAGGGAAGTGCTGCACATTTGACGACAGAACGCTTCGTGTACTGTCATCTTTATAGGATGTTTCTGGTTTACAGTGCGAGTTGATCTTCTGCTCCTGGATACTCAAATGCAGGCTTGCATTTGTGCATGGACTCTTAAGTGGAAATAATGTTAATCTAAGTGTTAATGTTAATGTTTTCTAAGTTAATGTCATTCTAAGTGTTAATGTTAATGTTTTCTAAGTTAATGTCATTCTAAGTGTATGTATTTGCTATTTACATATAAATAATTGAATAATGTTGCTTTTGTTTCAACAAGTATACATTGTTCCTAGTTGGAATTTTATTATGATTTTTTTATTATTTTTTTTTTCTTTTTCGCTGGCATCCAAGTTTGGGCAGCCTTGGGGGTGGGATTGCTGGAACCTACCAGTATAGCACTACTTCCGGTAGGTGCAGAATTTATGCATTACAGCACACACAGAGAACGGTTGATCCAGGTGTTGGTTAGTCCCTGGTGGCTAAATGGCCTGACCTAACACTCTTTTTTTCAGGCCTGTTTTCCAGAGGTTCTGAGCTTTTACAGGAGTAATAGTGGAGATGGGCTTATATCTAGGAGCCACCCTTCATATCAGGACACACACAAGCAAATGTACAGAAAGACTATAGCATATATAAGAGTATGTATATAAAATCTGTATATAAATTGATTAATATGTATCTTGAGAATGTATATACAGTTGTGTGTTAATAAATAGAAAAAAAGTACAGTATATATAGTCCTCTACATACATAACTACAATATAAACGCATATCAACCGATTTCATTATCGAAATTTAAAAAAAAATACAAATTTAAAAAATATATATATGAATACAAAAACATGTAACTTCACTTTTCCCTGCCTGAAGTTCTAATTCACTCTTAGCACTTCAGAATTTATTTTCATTTCTCTGGTCGTTGGCATAGCTCTCTGGACCTCGATATCTTCGTTATCAGAATTTTCGGTTCCGGATGTAGCAGACAACCTTTTTGACGTGTGGCGCCCCTGGTGGTTGATGTGCCATTCGTACTGTGTTAATTCGTTGATGTGTTACGTATTTAGCATTAAATAATAAATTTAATACTAAATACGTACTGAACTAATTTTGTGCTGAATCTGTTTCCGAGTCTGATTTTTCTCCCATGGAGTTTTTTGTACAGAATATTGTGCCTCTCTTTCCACCTGCTTAGCCACCCATCTGTAGCCTTTTTTTTTTATTAATTACAATAACAGCAAGGCGCCTTACACTTGATTTACAATTTAGGTTACAATAATCACATATATATATTCATTTTCATACATGTACATATATTTTTTTTAAACAATGAATATATACACATCAGTGGTTGGTTGGTAGGCAGGCAGGTAGGTAGGTATAAATTTTCATATATAGGAACTATGACGCAAGACAATTCACCATCTCACACACATCATCAACTATTCTTAGGAAAAGTGCCTCTCTTCTTTTTACACGTTTGCGCATATAATTTTACATCAGCTGTCTCTTACTTACTACAAATCACCAGTGTCTATCAAATCATCATCTATCTATCAAATCAGTTATCAAACCAATTACTATTTTCATCACTTACCATCAGTAGTACTTATTACAAATCACCTATTTATCAACACATATTGAATCAATGGCTATTTTCCCCACCTTACATGAGTAATACTTCAAATCAGTTATTTCTATCAAATCACATATCTGTCAACACCTGTCAATTCAGTTTCTATTTTCATCACTTCTTATTTCTATTTTAGTTACTCCCTTAGCATCTTAGTTACTCCCCTTTATAATACAGGGCAGGATTCCCCTTTTTTCTCAAGGTCTCTGAATAAAATACATTTTTTTCTTCCCTTCACACATTACCTAGAATCCTATTTGTTATTTTATCAACTGTTAACACATTGTCTAGACTCTAGAATAATAATATAGGTTTCCACATTTTCATCCTACTACGCGTGATTTATTCTATTATTAATTCCCTTATATATATTTTTTTCTTTTTCTTCTTTACCCCTTTGGTACCCTTACATCATTTCATGGTCATTACCTTTATCTCTAATCTACCCCAGCTTAATAACTTAATTGTACATTACAAAAAAGGATTTTCTTTGAAAGAAACTATCAAACAGTTTCTCACAGAGTTTATGAGTTTATGAGTTCTGACTTCAATAAAAAAAACTGGAATACTTTTACGTTCCGAAATGGACGGCTACTTTCAATTACTTTGCACTCTGGTTTTCCTCCGTGGCAGACACGCTTCTTTCATCCGTTTCAAATCTCTCTGGCTGTTTATCTCCTCTTTGGGGGGGGGGGGCGCTTGTGGACCGGACACTCCTCACGTAGACCTCTACTCACATATCTGCATACTTGGCTCACTCTCGAAGGCATCGGATCTAGATGCACTTGCAGATTCCTACACATTTATTTACTTCAGAAATACATCATGCGATTTTATTACTAGACATGCCGATCACCCGACAGATGGCCAACTCTACCTTTACTTTATACTTCAGAATATGTTTCCCACTCGTCCGCACTTTCCAAAAAAAAAAAAAGCATCACTTTTAGTCTGCACGTTCTCGCGTTCTTTCCGCCACACCACTCCCCTCCCCTTTTTTTGTTACCTTCTTCATCTGGCTTCCACGAATTTCGAACAAGGAACACTCAAAAAAAAAAAAAAAAACCATTTACTTCAAATTCAAACCGCAATTCACGGCTCTCACTCACAGACTCACCTCTGAACCTTTTTCTTCAGCATATTTGGAACCTCTTCCCACAGTACTTTCAACCAATCCGAATATTCTACTAATTTCTCACTCTTTCCTATTTGTTAAAAAAAAATTACCACAATTCCCTCATGATTTTCTTGTTTACTTCATTTATTCGCCTCTAACAGTAACACTTTTTCATGTATACTGCTCGCTCTAAAATTACAATTTTCGTGTTTACATTTACCTTGCTAAATGTCAGCCAACTAACCTAAAGAGTGCATCTCTGGCGCGGTTTTAAGACGCAAACGCCAGACTGTCGCGTCACTGGTTATTTCTGTCCAGTTTCGGCTTAGATCAAAGACTTAATTACCTAGTCCTATTGTCTTGCTCCTAGTAACCCTTTCTCGCTTGGTCGCAAAAGACCACTCCTTCCCTAGTATGGGCCGCTATTTTGTCTACTTCCAATTCACCCTCTTTCCACACGTCCCCATTTACAATACTGGACTGTACTTGTTATTCTTGTCTCCATTTAACTGCTGTTTAATTCACACCATTTGTAACCTCCCTATTTCTAAATCCAATATTTTTAAAACCTTAATATCTACCATATTCAAACTTAATATTCAACCTTAATATGTATCATATTTAAACTTAATATTCAAATTCTAATAATTCCCATATTCACACTTATATTCAACATTAATAATTCCCAATTTTCTCTCCCCTTCATGCATTTAATTCAGAAAAAAAAGTTCCATTATATTTTTAAGAGTGTACTCTTATACCTTCTCCTTGGCGAAATTATCAGTAACTGACAGGGCAATTTCTTCATCTCTTAAAGCCGTAATAAATTGTAGAACACCACCTATGTTCACCCATATCTCCATGCTTTTCATTGTGATCAGTATCGTCACTTAATTGACCATCATGAATAATTAATCCTCATTTTTTGAAACAGTTACAAATGCAGGTTGGCGTTATTGGCATTTCAACAGGCAGCTGTTTCACTCCTACATCTAAGCGATTTACTCTTGCCTATTAACTAACGGCTTCATCTTGACTGTTCCTGTCATGTAACTCATGTTGCATGTTAAAAGAACTGTAATCCTGTCTTTGATCTTCTTTCCTGCAGACGCAGCGGAATTTTTTAAAATTAATGGGATGGTCTGGGGTAGCCCTGTAGTACAACCATGTTTCATCTATATTAAAATTGTCTTCAGGATTATAAGTGCTTAACACAGTTTGCCATGAGGTTTCAACCAGTTTCCAGCTGCAAAACCATCGGAATCGTGTTTTTCGGCGTGAAGTTTTTTTGTAAAAAATATCATGCCTCTCCTGAAATCTTGTCAGCAATCCGTCAGTCGCCTTAAACTCTTTATGTCAGTTTTTCAGCAAAATCATTAGCTTTTTGAAGAAGAATGCTATGATTGATTGGCACAATAAATGAGTTGTGTAAGATGTAAAATCTTACAAATATAATATTTTGTGGAAGAGGGAGATTTAATTAAAGTAAAACTTATAATAAAGCAATATGGGGGAGCGGAACATTACAAGTTAAGAATATTACTAAGATCACTGGCAAGGATTAAATTAGACGTTTATGAAGGTCAACGTTAAGCTTGACAAAGGCTAATGGCAAGGAAGGGGTGTACTTCGGTTCCCACGCACAGGAGCATCCAAAACAATGGAAACTGGTTGTAACTGTTATGAGTAAAAGGTGTCAACTCTGGTAAACAATAGCGCGGTGGACCATGTGCTGTAGGGACATTTCTTTAATCGGTTACACCTGGACAGTAAAATACAGAACAATGCTGGGAATTAGATGGAAGTCTGGCTCTGGCTGTCGGTGATGGCAAGTTTTTAGATCGTGGGAAATTAGTCTGCTACAGTATAACTATTAGCGGCTGACTTCAAAGGTACTGACAGCCTGAGAAATTTTACAAATTTCTTAAAATAAGAAGTTAGATCGAGCAAGGAATCAGCGCGAGAAAGATAAAAATTAGCAAATAAGAAGAGAGTGGAAGTTCATAAAATGAGTAAGATTGGTTAAACTGAAAACGAGGACGTATTTGACATATGTAGGCGGTACAGAAATTGAGATGAACAAAAAGAGAGAACCGGAGTGGAAGAGGGGAGTCTGTGAGGTTTTTTTTTTTTTTTTGAGAAGGTATTTTTAATAAGGTGAAGGGAGTCACAACACCGAGTTGAGTTATGTGGGTGTTTAGGAAAATGAGTTAGTGGGATTCTAAGTTGAGTTTTTGTTGGTGTTATGGAAGATGAAATAGTCAGCGGACACAGCAGTCGAGATTTTCGTCGAGATAAGTAAAATGAGTTAGTACAAACATGGACAGTTGAGGGTTCTGTTGTGGTAGGAAATATGTATCAGTTAACAGTGGAGTGTTTGGACGTGGTGGGAAAAGAGAAGGGTAGCGCCCTGAGGAGTTTTCTTCTTAAAAAGTTCTTAATAGGTGGAGCGGAAAAACGAGGGTAGCACCGTATGAGTTTTTCCTTGTGATAAGTTTTAATAAAGTGGAGAGGAGAAGGAGTTAGTGTGAGATGCCCTATGAGTTTTCCTTGTGATAGGTTTTAAGAAGGTGGAGAGAAAGGAAGCGAAATCCGCAGAATCAGTAGCTCGAGAGAAAGGAACGAAAATGCTGAATTAGTAGCTCGAGGGGAAGGAAGGAAGCAACGAATGGAAAAGATAGAAGTAGCTCGATTAAGGTGGAGAAAGAACGCCAGTCCCATGCAGTAAAGAGTTCTGTGGGGGGGTTTAAAGTTGTATTGTGTATATATATTATTTATATTATTTTAATTTATTCCCCTATTTAAACAACTCCCCTTTATAATATCTCCCCACTTGCGCATCTGACTATTCAACTTCACAGAAGACTTCAGGTTTTGGGGGGGAAACTTCTAGATGTATATTATTCCCTTCGGATGGGCTTGTGTCCAGTACAACAAATAATTACACAAATGTTATACAAAAAAAAACAAGTTTATTATGCATATTTACGGTTAAATCATAACAAATCTCATTAAGAATAGAATTTCACTGTTTCAACACCAAGGTACTTACAACATATCCAGTCTCTTCCTATCTAACAGGCTCCTTTACAGACTTTTTTTTTTTTATCTCACCTTTCTCATTACGCATACACAGGTTAAATAGTTACGCTCTTTATATGCTCACCTTATTTCTGCTCCTATTACAACACAATCAAATCATACCTCATAGGTGTCAATAACATTTTTTATCATTAAAGTTAAATATATCATTGATCATATTACTTTTATGTATCATCATAGCTACCAATTTATTCTTTAATTCCCTATTCCTCTTTCTTATATATTTCTTTAACCATTGTCAGTTACAGAACTTGATCACCAAAATACAATGTTACATTCAAACACCTCTTTTAAGGGTTGGAAATATACATAAATTTTATCTCCACACATTTAATATTTCTATTTTTACTACAATTCCTTCCGTTCACTTTCTCATCTACATTACTATCCTCCTTATTCCAAATTACTGCCTAAACCAACCATAATTGCCTTAGAGTAGATTTTGCTCCTATTTGGTTCACACATCTAATCTTATCTTTATCATTAAATTCCCCAATATCGTATTACAGTCCTTTCACTAGTATTTAACTTACAGTATTTTCAAAATAACTTTCTCTTATCATTGAATTCCCCAAATATCTCTCTACAGTCCTTTCTCTAGCAGTTAACTTACAGTATTCTCAAATTAACTTTCACTTACTTAATTTCTGTGATCAGGTGTCTTCATAAGGGCCTTCTATCCTATCCTTATCCAGAGCTGCTATCTTCCGCCATCCAGGGCAAATCTTACAGCTTCCAGGGCATCATCATATGGCGTTCGCAACTGCTACTCCGCTTTCAGGATCTGCTACTTTTCCTGTCAGGATGGCTACCTTCTGTTCCAGGGTTGTTACTTTGCCTTTCAAGACTATATCAGGATATTATCGCCTTCCTCGGTGGACTGGGTGTTCTAAGGGAATCTTCTTCTCTCATTCTCACTGTTTGCAGAACTTCCTTTTACTACCCCTTTCCAGTTCATCTCCTAATTTCTCACTCACTACATTACTGATAACCCCACTTCGACTTTTTTCGTCGGCTATTTCTTCATCATCTTTCAAGCAACTCTTCCCGACTCACCCTTTCACTAGCACCGCTCAAAAAGTTCTCCCCTCTCCTTCTCTTCCTTTTTCACTCTCCCTCCTCATGTGTCCGTATCCATCCACTCTTTTCTCCCGGAGTTTTCCACACCTCCCCACAGTGTTTTCTTCGAATCACTCTTTCTTTTCCATTTTTTTTTTCTTTTCATTTGTTGGAAGACCTAGTTCATCCTGCCCCGTAGCACGTGATTCTCTATACCCTTTCTTTACAACCTGTTGACATCCGTTGTGTTCTTTGATGTCGGCCGAATACTCCCAAACAACTCTTCCTGTCTCATAACAGCTTGTCTCTATTGCACTCAAAAAAAACCACAAATTGTGACACTGGCTACCATAGCGTCTATTTTTAGAAACTAGTGTGTGTTGTTCAGAATACGTTTCCGGTGTGTGACCCCTCATAAACCTTAAGTTGTTTTTGTAGCGCCGAACCCCCTGCTGGGTTTGCCATAGTATTCTCCATCAGTTCCCTGTTTTAACGGAAGTAAAGCTAATGGCTCTGTTTTCGTTCCTACTACCTTTTAATTTTTATACCTCCTTCCAGAATAATTCTTATTTCTGAAACTGCAGATATTACCCTTTTATCCTATTAACGGCAAGAATCAAAAGGAAAACTGACTTCCAAAGTCTAAAAAAAATATTTTATTTTTGTAAGATTTTCAAATCTTACAGTTCCTAAAAACTACCTGTAGCAAATTCAGGTGTAGCAGATGAAGGAGACCCTCAGTGAGCCAAAAATGAAAGTTTGAAACCGCCCCGGAAAGCAAAGGAAAGAAAACAGATAATAGTAAGTACTGTAAGTTAACAAAGACTGTTAGTAAAACAGTATAGTGATTAATTAATGAAAACAGAGATAGCACTAGAAGTAACTTGATAGATAAATTATCTCTTAAGTAAATTATATATACTAACAGAGTTTAATTAATTCAAAAAGGTTATTGTAAAATGCAAGAGAAACGAAAGGTAAGTAATAGATTAAATTGTTGTTCAAATGATTATAATATGTTAGAAGGATAATAAAGTTTATAGTGAGAATCTTGGAATGTTCTAAAGATAGATAATTGAATATAGTAAATTTTATATGAGAATATTTGAATGTTCTAAGGATAGATAATTGAATATAATGTTTGTATTGATGAAGAATTGTTGATCTAACTGAAAGACTAATAACAAATAGAGACTTTAGGAAAGTTAAGATTAGTCTTCAGTGTATTGTAACAGAATGGTTTTTTTTTTTTTTTTTGGAGCATTAGCAACTAAGGCCATATTGCTCCGTGATATGCGGTGGTCATTCCATGACCTTTCCGCATCCTCCGTATTTGGTGGTGACGGGCTCGAACCCCGGTCTAATCAAGAAGC
This sequence comes from Mastigoproctus giganteus, assembly GCF_048544385.1. Lineage (NCBI taxonomy): Eukaryota > Metazoa > Arthropoda > Arachnida > Uropygi > Thelyphonidae > Mastigoproctus > Mastigoproctus giganteus. The sequence continues at coordinate 70,869,093 of NC_143587.1, read as the reverse complement.
GTGTGCTACGCACTGCTGCTCCTTCCCACCTGGCTACGGAGGCGCCTTAACAGAATGGCGAGAACACAGATTATAATGATGAAAATAGCATATTGATGGTTAATATAATAATAATATATGCAAGGTATCTTTGACTTAACCCTGTATGTATATTACATGTTTTTATTCAATTGTATATTATGTTGTATATATATATATGTAAATAAACTTTGTTGTTTGTTAATTTGTGAGTTGTTATTCCTGAACACTCGGCCTTTCCGAAGGGAATTATAATTAATTGAGAAGTTCCCTGGAATCTGGAATTCTCCTAGGAAGTAAAGTCAGATGCGTAAGTGGAGGAAATAAGAATAAAGTGGACAAACACATAATAGGGAACAAACGAAATAACTAAATATATAAATAACTAAAAACGAAATATATAAAATATCATTCACTTTTATTCCACCCCCCACAGTTGGCCTGTTTTAACCAAACGAACAGAGCTTGATCTACTGCCATTTTCCTTCACTCCTCATTTTCTGGTTTCATTAATCACATTAGTGTTTAATGTGTGACGTGATTTTAATCCTTTTGATAAAGATGACTGAGGCACTCGTAACTTTACTGCTGCATCCCTTTGAGACATATTGCTTAAGTTTAATCTATTTTGTCGTATGAATTTAATTTATCGTATGTTTCTATAATTCGTAACTTATCTTTTACACTCAAATTCACTATCTTTCTGTTCACTGACATTTTTCTTTTGGGTAGTAAAATTAAAAATACAGTAAAAAGGATAAGTGTCAATCAATAACAAAGCACATGGAACTAACACAACAACGCGCAAATGAGATACGGAGTAAATATTTTACGAAGCTTAGATACAGGAATGAAGAGCAGATTCTGAAATTGTGTTTGTTTTTTATATGATTGAACATTTCAGTGAAGAGAAACGCATTCACCAACGTAAAAACACCCAGAATTCCAGCTGTGGTATTATCGCAAATGCAATAAGATAGAGTTTACTATTATTATTATTATTATTATTCTTAAAATCAGTTTATTTCCCAAGAAACCTTGGGTCACCCCGGGACGGCTCTGTGCCAGAAGGGTGTGAATACAGACTAAGGTGCGAGGAACACAATGTACAATAAACAAGGGTACATTCGTGCTCGACCCGAGACTTTTACAGGGTTAAATAAACAATAATGTACAAAATATACAGTTTGTACATGATTACATGAAAACAGAAAGTCTTTGCCATATACAAATAGGCAAGTTAAAAATAAAAAAAAAAAAAAAGTCTGCCCAGCAGAAGGGGAGTATCATAAGTTCATAATCTGGTAACAGTTCTTGAGGATTTCCTTCCCGTAGGGCTTGTCTTCACAGAACCTATCAGGGTGGATCCTAAATTTATTGAAGATCCGAAGACAATTGGCTGGAAACATGTTCCTCAGGGAATCAATGTTTGACAGAGTAAGACGTAGAGGGAGACAGGAGTCGGGGTGCTTCCCTCTGGCCCTCCTCGGGCCAGAGATTAATGCGGATACTGATGGAGCATCAATTCGCCTCGTTATAAGCCGTGCAAGCGTGAGAACATTTTTTGTCATGATGATATGTCTCCAAGGAGTGGTGCCTAGATTTGCTTGTAGGATAGATCTGGAGATAGTTAGGGGGTGGCCTACCACCCTGTTCATCCATCTAAGCAACCAGTACTCTAAACTAAGATACTTCTGAAGGTATGAGGCAGGGGCAGATGACCAAATTTCCGAAGCATAGAGAGGAATCGGCGTAATACACCTCAGGATGTGCCGAACAAGCAGCGCTGGCTGATGCACACCAACGAGCTCTTGACGCACTGCCCAAAGAGCAGCGTACGTCTTCTGCCTCATCCTGGCAAAATGAGGCTGAAATGTGAGCCCAACGTCCCAGGTGAGGCCAAGATCAGTATGAGAGGTCACCTTTTGCACCGGTTCCCCACTCACAAAGATTTGGATATCATTTTTGGCTCTCTTCTTGGTTATTGTCAGTTGTGCTGATTTGGAAGGGCTCAGATGCAGCCCTATTGTGGCAAGATAACTTTCCAAGCTCAATATCTGCCTAGAAGCTTGCTGGTTGATATCATGAATCTGATGATTATGATCTGAGCTCACGTAGAACTTCAGATCGTCGGCATAAGAAACAAAGTTCGGATTCTGAGCAAGGAAAGGCTCCAAAACTGCTGCAAACAGTATAGTTGACAGTACACTTCCTTGTGGGATGCCTCTTGAGACGTCAATAGTTTCTTGAAAGTCATTGTGGGTCACAGACAGATGTCTAGGAAGTAAAATAGACTTCAAAATTTGAAGTAAGGTTTCCGCCAGGCCGAAGTAGTGTTTCAGAATGGTAAAAAGAGCTGGGAGGTGTATTCTGTCATAAGCCGATTTTATGTCGAGGAATATGATATCAATCTGTGATTTGTTGTTAAGGGTGTGCTGAATTCTGAAGAGGGTATCAAGAAGATTGGTAGTTGTCGATCTCCTTTGTAGAACGGTATGGAGGTACTCGGGCCTGTGTGCAAAGCAATGCTGGGCAATTGTTGGCTGAATTACTTTTTCGAAAATTTTGAGTAAAGAACAGCTGATGGATATTGGTCTCAGGTCTTTAGGAGATTTGGGTTTCTTGGTCTTTGGAATGGGCTTAACATGGTAAGTTTTCCAAATTGAAGGAACTATTCCAGATTGCAGGATTTGTCTGAAAAGGTGAAGGAGAAGGTCGACTATATATGGGCTGCAAATTTTGATAATAAAGAGTGGGAAACCATCCGGACCTACAGTGGCTTTGTTGGGTAGTTTATTGATGACATCGATTAGGGTCTCTCTAGTTATTTCTATTTCAGACAAGTGTGCCCTAGGTAACCAGTTTCCTGCGAGAGAAAGGAATCAGAGTCAGGAAAATCTGCCTGCTGTAAGCTGAACTGTGCCCATTCCTGGACAAGCTTTTGTCAATGGCTAGGTGGTGATGATGATTCGAAAGGATCCTGCTACCACTCTTCAACCTATTGAGAACAGCTTGGTTAAGGACCAGCCTTTTTTTTTTCAAGAAGCAAGCTCTTTCTTTCTTAAAGATGGAATGGTCTGAGGGAAGTTGAGTTTTCTGCCATTTCCGGTAGGCCTTCTGCTTCTTGATGAAAGCCATCTTAGTTTCCTTATTGAAACCCCGATTCGACCTGTTACCACTCCTGGTGATTCTGGCTGCACCATGTAGTGCAATTAACTTCAGTTGTTCCGACAAGAGCATAATGGCATCCTCCAACGGCTCAGAATAGAGACGCCCCCAGTCAAACCCAATCAAGCATTGGAGAATGATCTCTGGCTTCAGATATTTGGTAGAGAAGGCTATCCTAGGTAATTCAGCAGAGTACTCGTCAGGTAACCCAAGGGAATTGTTCTGTAAGGATAGTTTACATGTAATTGGCGAGTGATCAGATTGGAATCGAAAGTTGCCAGGTAGGAGTTTGATATCTTTTAAGTTGTGGAAGATTAGGTCCAGTGCTTGACACGCTCTAGTTGGTTGCGTCACTAACCGTGTAAGGTTAAAGGCCCGGAGAGTGGCCTGAAGGCCCTCAAGAGCATTCCCATGCCTGGGCAGTGGCAAGTTAAAGTCACCTGCTACAACAGTTGGAATTTTAGGCATTAAGTTGGTTGCTAACCACGTGAGCAGCTCCGCTCTAGAGTCATCATTGTGGTCCGGAGGAAGGTAAACCAGGCAGCATTGGATTTGAAGAAGAGGACTCCTCAGCGTCAGGGAGACTGCCTCAAAGTTGTTAGACTGGCTCACTCGTGTCCTTATTGGCCGGAAGCGATCGTTGAACAGGATTTCAACACCTCCGCCTCGCCCGTTAATTCTGTGATTTCCAATGTGTTTGTAAGGGGTGTTAAAATGGGTAAGATCAAGCTGTCTATCTGCCGCTAACCATGTTTCTGTAAGGCAGATGATATCAAACTCATTAAGCAATAGGAGAGTCTGGAGACAATGAAGCTTGTTTTTTAGGCTGCGAACATTCTGCATAAACCAAAGAATCTCTCCTTCGTGTGAACCTGGTAGCAAGTCATCCTTTTGTAGCTATTGCTGTTTATCTCGCCTGGATCCGCTATAAGCGATCGATCTGCTCCTCTCTTGGAACGGCTTTATAAGGGTGCCTACCGGCCAGCAGCTAGAATCCAAGACGATATGCTTTGCATTCGCAGGGCAGGAGATGATAAAGGAAGAATAGGTCGGGTGTCTGGTTTTGATCGCTTTTGCGTCTAAGTTGATCCCATGTTCTTGGGCAAAGAGTGCCCTGATACTTTCCACTTTTGTTGCTGGTCCTAGTCTGGAAACAAAAATTCTCTCTCGGGTCTGGACAGCTGAAATATTATATATCTCCTCAAGTCTCCGCGACAGAGGGACCGAGGCAGGTTCAGTAGGAACCGACATATTAGGCTCCTCGCATGGAGTTTTGTTACCTTGTGTTTTCACAGTCAAAACACTTTGAGCGCAAGCCATTTGTGGCTTATGCCTGGGAAATTGCGCAAGATGGTTAATTTGGTCAGAGAGACAGAAGGCATCCGCTTGAGCATAGATCCGCTCCTCCCTGTTTTGGCGTGGGGTTTCTCTCATCTCCATCCTCTTGTAACCGCGCTGGGCCTGGTTCAGAACCTGGCCACCAGGCTTCTCGTGACGTCTTTTGCAAGGTTGGTGCAGATTAGATTCACCAGGAATAATACACTTGTCCTGTATAAAAGGGCTGTCAGCCTCGAAGGTCGGATCGCGCTGATGGAGAGCGGTGTGAGGGGGATGAGTACACAAAGGGTTCAACATCACGGCCGGGGCTACGATCTGTTCAGTTGTTTTGTCTGCAAAACGAGGTGAACTGTGCAGATTTTTGAGATCTCGATTTCCTCGCTGGACGCGCTCAGTTTGAGTTGGAGGTCTTGGTAGTGCATCATCTGCTTCCTGTGAATGCTCCTGAGGTTCCAAATGGTCCATCACTGACGTCTGACTAGAGGGAAGACAGTAATCACTTATAAAGATTTTGAGATCCCTGAGTTGTTCATTCATTGTGAGCACTTGGTCGAGAATTTCCGTATTTTTTGCTCTGAGTTTTCTATTTTCGTTATTGAGGCGGGCAAGAGAGTCGATTATTGGGGACAAAATCTCCCCGAAAGTGATTTAAATCTTTCAGGGAGGGCATTGAGTATGGAGGTGTTGTCCCTTAGAGCGCTTTTAATTGACGAACAATCAAAGGGGCTATTAACCTGCAAGTTTGCGGAGGCTGCAGGAGCGGTATCAAACTCCCTATTCGAAGATGCAACGTCTTTCCCAAAGCATAAGCTTAAATCTCTAGGTGTTCTCAACGCAGGCGACACAATACTACCTTCAATCGAACTGCGCACATCAAGAACACCAGATGGGGTTTCTTCTGCAAGAGTGATAGAGGATATCTCTTCCTTCGAGATGTCCGCGCTTTTTGGGTTACTTGCGCAAAGGTGGCAGGTCCATTTTCTTCTCCGTTGTTTGTTCAACCTTTTAACTTTAGGTGGCTGGCAATCACGACAGAAGATTCTACGACACGTAACACAAAGTAATGCCGGAGCCTCGGGTTTGAACCCACATTCGGCACAGGACTTTTGCTGAACGCCCGTTCTATCCTTCATTGTATACAGTTGAATTAAAAGCGAAAGGTCTGAGCTGAAGAAGGGAGCGGATGGCACGTCGAGAAAGGCAGTAATCGGGTAGGTGAAACGCAGGGAGCAACAAATTCTTGCTGCAATTGGGCAGCTTACTAGCTTGAAGTGTAGGCTAAATTCCGGAGATGCACAAATTAAGTAAGTTTTGAAAGAGCAGCTGGGCCATCTGAGACCTGTTGATGAGTGGGTCCGGCAAAAGTGGTCATCTTATCGAATATTTGATTGCCAGACAGAAGTAGACAAAATAATCAGAGTTAAGTTTGCTGAGTTCCTTCTAACTCGCTGTCAACATGCAATCTCTTAAGCTAAACAGATGCATACTACCCGTTTATGACAGCTTGTACAAACAAAAAAAGCCCAATAAACCGAAAACTGCAAATTATTTTGTTTGTTTATGGTTGTAACCTCCAGAAATGTGTTTTAGAAAAATATCATAGAGCCGTTCAAAATTGATTCTTATAACCGAAGATGTGATTCTAATAAACCATGAAAGTAGTGGATTTTATCGAATTGAATCGGTTCTCTGAAATTTGATTCGGTAAAGCGGCTGATTCTGATACCACCGCATATCCCCAGAGCAATATGGCCTTAGTTGCTAATGCTCCTAAAAACCTTTTCTGATTCTGATAACCAGTGATCACTGTAATCACTAGCGTAGTTACCCTTTTTCGGGCCCGGAGGCAAAGAACACGTTCGATCCCCTACTTAATTAATGAAAATTGCAAAAACAGGGGACAGCCAAAGGCGCCGAGCCCCTAAAGGGCTCCGGCCCGGAGGAAATTGCCTTGCCTGCCTACATGGTAGGTACGCCACTGACTGTAATTCACTGTATACTGACTGTAGTTGCAATGTTCATATCGACAGAGTTAATTGACTCCAGAAATGCTTCTGGTTTATTTAAAGTAAAAACCAATACCGGGCGACTTAATACTTTTTTGTATAAGTAAAAGGGTAAAATTATGTATAAATAATTTTACCTGCTTTCAAATTTACCTTTATTCCCTCAAAAAATCGTGTTTCTTTTGAGTGAATGAAGGCTTAAAATTGTTTTACAAATAGTTCATTTGCAGATTCCTTTGCCTTTTTGATAGGAGCATTTTTAAATCTTGCATTTGTGAACTATCTCAGAAGCGCTTCTTCCATAAATTCATTCTTTCCACTTCTCTTCCTTTTCCTGTTTAGAATGTCATTCTTAGTCACTCCTAATTCCTGGGATTTTCTATTCTTTAAATGTTTACACAAAAGAGAAACACTGAGTTTTAATGTAGCTGCTCTCTGATTACCCTTAGGTAAGGCATCCCAAGCACTTAGAATTTTCACTCAAACTGCATTTCTGCGACATTTGTGTTCTAAGAAACTGATCACGGGATTCAATTTTCTACTGACGTCAATGGCAAACTAAGCTGATGTCTATTCACGGAAAGCAGACAGTGGACACAGTAAAGGAAAACTTCAGATGTTTGGACAGTGTAATTAAATACCCATAACTTGTCCTGTACAATAGTGGGTTGGACTGCTCCTTCCAAAATTGTATACCCCATAGCAAAAGTATAATTTTCTTCATTGTTCACTTGTTTTCTTTTACAGCCACTCTCTGGTTTTCCTCAGGGCTATAGACATGTGGCAGGAAGTTAAAAGGTACCGCTTTCATCCGACAAGGATCAAGGTCGTAAACATTATTTGGCGTGGTCAGGGTTGTAAATGGTCGACCAATTTATAACTTATACACTCCAGAAGATGTATTGCTCCTAATTGAAATGAAAAATGATAACAATAAACGGCGGTATGATCATATAGAGCGGCAGAATTTACACATACTGTATTATAATAGAAATTATTTTGGATTTTAATTTTTGATTTATAACAAACGGCTGATAATAATAACCAGCGATATAACATTAACCGGCATTCATCATAATTCTATTTTGTCATTGTCAATAACCTTACTGTTCTCACTAAAGCCATGAATCAGTGTATTGTATCTGTATAGTGAGTAATCTTCGGTCGTTTTGCCTGTTGTGTGGAATGGACTGAAAAAAAAAAAAAAAAATTCAGAAATAAAAGCCATTCTAACAATAGTTAGACGAGGATTGCAGAGTAAGATTTCCCTTTCATCCTGGGCTGCAGTAGTTCTTAACTTCGGCCGAACGGGAATTGAACCCAGATCTTTTCGACATGGGGTGGCAGAGGAACGGTGCTTTCCACTGTGCTGCTCTTTAAGCACACTGGATAGTTATCATATTCAATATGCGTGACCACCGCTAAGTGTGCTTGCGTGTGTTGTGCACGCACGAACACAACCAGCAGTGTTTGAACAGTTGCGGATGAGGCTGTTTTAAATCCAGCATGTTTGGTAGTTTCCTTCAGTGAATTTTTCGACAATGTTTATTGATGCAGAGTAGAATACAATTATACATGCAAAGGTGAAAGTGAACAGAAAGAAAACATAAAAATCAAGCAATGTAAAATATTTTAATTTAACTGTACACTATTTCTTCAAGACAGTTTCTGGAAATCCATACAAACCGTTAAAAACAAATAAAGAAAACATTAAAATCCATAATTAGAAAAATTCTATTAGAAAAGTTGATTTTTTATTGTCTTTTCTGATAAGGTCACAAATAAACTGTTCGTATTCATAATGTTTTTGGAAATCCAATGATCTGTACTGTATGCCGCGTCGCAAAACTTCCAGAGCCTGTCGCATTTCAGCATCTGTTGGGGGTTTAGCAGTTTCATCGGCATCGCCGCCTTCTTCTTCTTCTTCTTCAGACTCTTTTTCCTCTTTCAGTTGCAGTCCTGCGGAAGTAACAGCCTCACAGATGTCGTCCTCTGTTAGCTTAGCAGCAACAGTAATGTTTTCGTCAATTGCCATCCAGGCTTCAAAGTCTCTGACACTCATGTCAGGTAGCTGTATGGTTACAACTTCCTCAGCTTCTTTTGATTTTCTCGAAAATCTCCCGCGCGTAAAACAGTTCCGAATAGTGGTTCCTGATACTTCATTCCACGACATGGCTAAAAGATGCAAGACATCAAGAATATTAATTTTTTTGGCCAAATCATTTGCACTTATTTGTTGCTTATCCTTCATTCCTTCCGAGAGTCTGGTGCGCATTTCTCGACGGTAGTTTGCCTTTAAGGTTCTAATAATTCCCTGATCACATGGTTGTATCAGTGATGTCGCATTAGCAGGTATGAAAACAACCATTATATGTTTTAATAAAGAGTTCACAATGTGTGCAGCGCAGCTATCAATAAGCAGAACGATCTTGTGGTCCAGCTGATTATCCCATTTCATTAACCACTCGTTAAAAATCAAGGATGTCATCCAGGCATTGGAATTTGAGTAGTAGTCAACGGGTAATTGTTTTACACCTTTAAAGCATCTTGGGTTCTTGTTTTTACCAATCACCAAAAGCCTTTCTTTGTCACCAGACATACTTGCACAGCATAAGATTGTCACGCGTTCCTTCCAAGTTTTATTGCCTCTTGCATTCTTATTCTTGAACAAATAAGTGTGTTCGGGCAAGGCACGATAATAAAGTCCAGCTTCGTTTGCATTGTACACATTACATGGCGAAAATTCGGAAACAATTTTAGGCCATTCCTCTTTAAACGAGCTTTCAGCTGCTAATAAATTAGCATCTTTCTGCTCACCAAGCGTGCGTTCGTAAACAATGTTTTCTCGTTTTTTCCAACGGCGAAACCATCCCTCTGTTGCAACAAAATCGTCTTTCCCCATTTTCTTAGCAAGTTCTTCCGCTTTCTGCCGCATCAGGTGACCGTCCACAGGGGCATCTTGTTCGCGAACGTTAAAAAACCAAAGTTTCAACGCTGATTCCACTTGATCATCTTTCCCACTACGATTTCTCTTACAGTTCAAGTTTTCATTTTGTTTTGCCGCCCTCTGAATAACGTCTCGATGCTTTAAAATTTTGCACAAAACCGGTTGCGAAATTTTTAACTGCGCTGCCGCATTACGTTGACTCATTTTCGGTAATTTATCGTAGCGTTCTAAAATGGCAAGTTTTTCTTTAAGGTTTAGATCCTTACGTTTCTTTTGCACTTCCGCCATTACAGTGCTTAATAAAAAAAAAAGAGGCAAATACAGACTTTCACCGAGAAACGACACCAACGACCACACAAACTGCACGTAGCAACAGCAGCAACTACGTTCGCACAACGTGCCGCAGTTCGAGAACAAATCGGGATGTTACGTAATCGCATCCACCGCACATGCGTCAAGGCTACGATAAGGCAATAAACGATAACAAAAGCCAAGTGCTGATTACAATAACCGTCGCAGTTTTTTTTTGATGCATTAGTCATAGGTCTGATCGGGACTTCGTACAAGAGATAACATTACAACACCGACAGCATTATAACTGATCGCAATAAACGGCGCACAGTATCTTTTAAAATAACGTCATACGAAATGCAAAAGGTTATTTCTAGCATCTCCGTGATCATAAAGGAAATGCAGCAAATAATATTTTATGAATATTGTGGTGAAGGTAAAATTTTCTAGTTGAAATTTTGAGAGTTCAGGTTTTTTCACGTATGATGATAAATGAAAGGTGTGTTACAAAGTTGAATAAAACCGATAGATCCATGATATCGACATAACTTCATGGCGATATCATGGATCTCCCTTCGGTACAGCAACTGAAGTGAACAACTGAAGAACAATTGAGACAAGTTATGATTCATATGAATCGAGACTTCTTGTGGATGCCTTATTTATTTTTCTTCATAGTATGTATTTTATTTTTCATAAAACTGCTATTCGAAATATAAATTGTACAGTATAAATGCTCATTGCTGTTTCCATTGTTCAGAAAAAGATGTATCAAGCATAAATTCTCCTGCAAAAACTTTTGGAACATGCCACAAAGCGTGCAACATACCACGCCTTTCATTTTTTTTTTTTTTTTTTTAGAGCAAGAGATGGTTATCTCTGTAACCTTCAGTATTCCTAACTTACGCCTGTATGAATCACACCATTCAGAAAAGTATCGGGAAACCATGTTTTCATATTTCATTGACCCTTACCGAATAAATAGGCGACTCAGACCGGCTTATAAGGTGTATGAGACAACAAGTTATTTGTTCGTGGCATAGAGCTGAGCTGAGCTGACTGATTTCGAGAGCGGGACCGGTGTTATTGTCGGATGTGACATTGCTGGCTTGTCGATTCCTGCAATTTCTGATGCTCTACACCATCCGAAATCAACAGGTGATAAATGTTATCATGAAACAGAAGCGTGAATAGTACCACCAGTAAACAACAATGTGAACGAAAACCATAGAGGATCATTTCACATGACCAGAGAGTACTCGGAAAGTTATTACGGCAATCTCGTCAGGCATCTCTGCAAAATGGTAAGGTGAGATTAACTAGGAGTTTAGTACATCGACAACAGTTGATGTACTAAACTCCTAGTTATGGCAATTACTTGGTACACACCCAATTTTTGTATAAACAGAATAATGACCCATGCCATACCATATTACTCTTCGAGAATGGTTTGTGTGTCGGGATTGGAAGTGTTGGAATGTAAGGTGCTGAATGCCGATTTCAATCCTGCGGAACACCTATAGGATGAACTGAAACGTTGGGCGAGGGCCAGACCAACAGAACCCACATATGTAGCCCAAGTGGTCATTGTTCTGCAGGATAATGGAGGATCATTCGCTGCAGCTTGTCGCTCGTTGTCGGAAAGTTTTCCCAGGACGATGGGGGGGGGGGGTCATAGCAGCCAAAGGAGAACCGATATGCTATTACAATGAGTGGCAGTGACATTCATCTGAATCGACGTGTGTCCGGACAGATTTTAAAAAAGTAGGATACTTTTAAGTAAGAAAATAAGCCTTTAAGTTTTCAAAAGAAACTTTTTGAAATTTTCATGACATGAAAGGTTAATTTCAAGCAGTATGCGATAACAGTTATCAGTTATTGAAATGAGACCAAAGGGATGTACAAACTATTTTATTATGTATTGTTCAATACAGAAAAAAAATTAAAAAAACTATATTCTGAAAAGACCCTTTGTAAGGAGAGTGAGGAGGAAGATCTCCTAAAAGAAACAAGATAATACTTAATGAGCACAACTAAAGTTGTGAAAACAAGATAATACTTAATGAGCACAACTAAAGTTACAATTTCTTGTATTACAAAATATATTTTTTCAAGGAATTATAAATACATTCCACATAACGCTGAGTACAATATCACTTTAAAGTTTTGTAATTATGAAACTGCTTAATGTCGCTTAAAATACTCTATTAATGTTGTTTAAAATACGCTTTTCAACATAGACGCCAGTTTTACGAAGTTTGACTTGAGCTGCATGCACCATAAAAACATATAAAAAATCAAACAGACAAAATTCAACCACTCTTATACTTATCTGGTAAGATTTTTTCCCTTAAGTTATGTCGAATTTTCACTTTAAACAACATGGAACTTGGTCTGCAAACACATTTCCACTACATAAGAGACTGCAGAAATATGGCTTTAAATGCTGATGTATCTTAAAGCCAATAACACTTACCACAACTATCTCGATGTCTGTTCTGCCCTCGTGGGTAGCACAGTTGGTAGAATCGCCGTCCTCCCCACACCGGGTGGAAAAGATCCGAGTTCGAGTCCCATCGATGCGGGAGGAATTTTTCGGAGCATTTTTGACAATGTCCCTGAGTTAGTCGGTCTCAGGCGAGGGTAGCATGGTTTTTCTCCTGGAAACTGAAGTTTTTCGTCAAGCAAACAGAAAGTCGACCTCAGAACACACGCAATTTACGGACAATATAAACGGAGCAATACAAGCTTAGTCGCTAATGCTCCTAAAATCCTACAACAACAACGTCTATTCTTGTTTTCATGCCGAAGGAACTAAGGCTACAGGACGTCAATGGAAACTGCGTGTACTCTGGAATTCTTTTGTCTATTCTTGTTAATGATGCAATGCTATGCCGTGCTTAGATAAGAAGCCCTTGTTCGAAACTGTCTCAGCCATTGCATCATTAACTTTCGGTTAGAATTTGGTATACTTGAGGCATGGGGCAGCAGAAGCAGACCAAATTCTAAAAGGGAGCTAAATAATTTTGTGATAACTGAGAGGAGAGTGGAAGAGAAACTCTGATGAAACTAAAAGTACAAAAGTAGGATCTGATGGTAACGGAATCTATCCAATTGTATTAAGAGACACATCAAAAGAGAAAAGAAAATCTTTAGCCATAATTATGACGGTATCCCCAGGATACCGTCATAATTATGGCTAAAGATTTTTACATGAGAGGTCCCAGTGCGTTGCATATGTGCGAATGTCTCCAAATTCACAAAGGAAATGGGGGGATCAAAGGACAAAATGACTATTTACACACACACACCTGTATGCTTGATTTCTTACAGTTTATCTTCTCAAGAATGAAGTTATACGGCAATAGCAGCATGGGTTTCTTAAGGTGAGATCTTGTCTAACCAATCTGATCAGTTACTATGAGAATCACAAAGGAACTGAACACAAAGAATAATTTTTACCTCACATACGGGTATATTTAGGTTCCAGTCAAGAAGCTTTTGATACTGCTTCATACGAAAGACAGCTGTACAAATTGGAGCACTGTGGCATTATGGGCGAGTTACTGCTGTGGATAAAAGGATGGTTGAGCAGGAGAAGACAGAGTGGTTATCAGTGGGCAGTGCTCTTTTTTGGGCTAATGTTATTAGTGAGTGCCCCAGTGCTGTGACTGGGGGATTGTTGTTTACAATATTTATTAATGATATTGATGAAGCTATATTGTTGACACAAAAGTTGTCAGGGTGATTAATGAAAAAAATTAGTGCAAGAGTACCTGGAAAAACTGGGAAAATGGGCTAAAAAGTGGCAATTGAGGTTTAACGTTAATAAATATTAAAAATGTTAAATTTTTTAACATTTATCAATCTTAAACCTCAACTGGCTATTAACTAAGCGCAGGATAACCTGCAATTTGTTGGCCACGTTTAATACTGTACTCTTGTTGGCAATGCTCAAAGAATAATTGTGCCAGCAGATACAAGTGGCTGATATAGGTTAGGGTGCGCTTTGAGTATTGCATACAGGTCTGGAAACCTAATTTTAATATATGTATGCGTTGGAACGGATACAAGGAAAGCAACATGATTAGTCAGGGACACAAAAGAGACACTCTCTTATTAAGAAAGACTTTAGTTCTTTAAATTGCTGATACTGGAAATGAGACACCTGCAAGGAGACCTGGTTGAAGTATAGAAAACTTTAAAGGGAGTAACCAAACGCCTGATGGCATCCTTACTCTTTCCCGTGCGTCGTCCGGGAAAGAGACGTAAATTTAAATGGAAAAAGGATAGTTGCAGAAGAGATGTGGAAAAATTTGCTTTCAGCCACAGTGTGATTGATTGTTGGAACAAAGTTCCATCTGGTGTTGCAGAAGCTGATAATTTAATTAAATAAAGACAGAATTAGACAAATTATTACAGGAAATATAAAAATGGTTTGGGTTTTTTATTTTATTTATTTTTTTGCTGAAGCTGTATATGCCACTCTTAATACTACTACTAAAATGGGATACACTTTCGATTTCGATTCAGGACCTGAAGCCAATATAAAAAGTTTATATAAAAATATGCCTGTCACATATTTATATGAAATCACTTTGTTTCCAAGCTACAGCCCTGTTTATAACAGAAATTATCCGTAAAAAACGCGTTGTTCTCTAGGTGGGCAAACATATTACAACAGCATCGGTAGGTAAGAAGTAAAGTTGATTACTATTCCGATTGCTTAATCTGAACTGATTTCGAAATGGCATTTTCCTATAAGTACACGAAACTTCTTGCCATAAATTCTGTTTTAAGTGCAGTTCGATGAGAAAAACAAAATTAAAACTTTTTGATTTAAATAAACCTCTGGTACCATAAAAGTTTTTAAGGCGCCAGAGGATTATTAAACCCGAGAAATGACACGTCTACATCTCATGCATGAAACTGAAAATTGCCAAGTGTTGCCAAGTGTTACACAACCACAGCAAGGCTCCTGTAAGCAAGCGGGTTCTGAATCGTCCCTACTAGCTAAGGACGTTAATAGAATAGAATGAGCGTCTTGAACCTATGAGATCACTGAAAAAGCAAGTTTCAGAAGAAGTACACCGATCAGCACCAGAACTACTAGGTTGGAGGAAACGTGTGGATGAATTCCTGGTGAAGAAGCTTTTAGGATTTTAGGAGCATCAGCAACTTAAACCATATTGCGCCGTATATCATAAGTCTGTAAACTGCGTGTGTTCTGTGGTCGATCTGCTGTTTGCTGGTCGAAAAACTTAAAAGAGTTTTTGGGAGGTAAAAAAAAATAACCATGCCACTCTCGCCTGAGACCGACTAATTCAGCCACGTTGTGAAAATGTCCTATAAAATTCTTCTCGTCATTGTTGGGATTCGAAATTAGGTCTCTTCCACTCGGTGTGGGGAAGACGATGATAATATCAACTGTGCTATCCACGAGGGCAATTCCCGGTGACACACTCAATTTGCGGCAACAATAGAGGGAATATGACACGGAACTGTGTGAAGATTACGAAAGCAACAGCTTTTCCGTGTCACGTTGAATATTATAAAACCTTACTGAAGCTAATTTCCCACCACGAAAACCTTTTTATACCTCTTTCCTACAATAGGAATCTTCTTTTTCTGTCCTCTGTGTTGTTGTTTGATGAGGCTAGATTCACAAGAAATGGCGTGATCAATTTTCGAGGTGCTCATGACTGGGCAGAACAGAAGCCGCATCCTTTTATCCAGCCAAGGTACTAGTAGGAATGTAGGCAGGTATTATTGCGGACTGCTTAATCGATACCTTTGTTTTACCCGGAGGATTAACCAGAGAATCCTATTCCAGGTTTTTTTTTTAATATTATTATTTTTTTTAATGCGATTTACTCAATGACGCTTTTTCTGACAGACGTCGCATGTGACTTATGCAAGACGGCACTCCGACTCATTTTAGTCAAGTAGCCAAGAGACTATTTTGATGAGCACTTCCCGGATAAATGGACAAGCCATGGAATGTATATGTGCGCTGCAATAGTCCATCTCCACCTATATCACTCTGAAGGTAATTCAAAACTCTGTAAAATGGGCCTGACGTGCCATAAAATGTGTGTTGACCATGGAATCATTGTCACACTAGAGCAACCCGGAATATATGTTCATCTGCCCAAATGTATTATGTTCGTGAATTGCATGTGTTTCTAGTCGATTTGCCTGGACGAAAAACCCAAGTTTCGAAAACCTTGCTTTCTAGATAGCAAGCTTTCTGAGACTCACTAACCAGCCACGAAGTAAAATAAGCCCATAAAAGTTCTTCGCGTCGTTAACGGAATTCGAACCCGAGCCTTTTCCATCCGGTGTGGGAAGGATGGTAACAATGCCACTGTGCTACTGCGCAGACTTTATTCATCGAATGGTCTAAATCTACTTGACTTTTATCTCTAGGGTAGTCTGAAATCTATCGTTTACGCAACACCTGTTGACAGCTTTGAAATGCTTCGCTAACGTGTAGAACAAGATTATCAGTAAAGCTGAACGATATCTAGAATTTTTGAAGGCATTGGGCACTCAATGACGAGGCTGTCATTTTGAAAACCTCCGTTAAAGCACGGAATAATTTCGAAATAAAAAATTGGTTCTAATTCGGAAACGAAGGAAATCGGGCATATGTTAATGTAAACTTTTCATTATTTTCAGATCTTGAATCCGTCCCGAAAGTACGATCTACATACTGTATTAAGAAACATCTTGCATATATTTATAATATCATTCAGGACTGCCTCGTGCCTAAATGATAGTGGATTGTTGCTCGCCTCGTGCCTAAATGATAGTGGATTGTTGCTCGCCATTAGCGCTTGTAACAACCATTGAATAAATGCAGTCATTTACTTTACATAGTTGTTAAGGGTGACTCTTTGCTTGTTTCGATTTCATGCCAAAGCAGCTAAAACTTGCTTTGTATTGCGGGCGGGGATCAAAGTAAGGGTAAATATGGGTAATTTGCATGTGTTCATTTTGCCTGTTTTTCTTTTTTTCTTTTTTTCTGGATGAAAAAGATGATGGAGAACCTCGTAATCCTTTCTCGAAATTTGTGATGGGGAACCTCGTAATCCTTTCTCGAAATCTGTCACCCTTTTTTAAGGGTAACAATTCCCTCCCATCCAATTATCGTCCCATTGCAATTACTTCTACTCTTTCCAAAGTCACGGTGAAACCAATTAAACGCCAACTCTTAAACAATCGAAAATAAAACCCCTCTCAAAGCCCCCAAAACCTCTCTCAGGCTTCTAGATTCCATTCAAAAGAGGACAGTCCGGTTAATTAATGACTCATCTCTAACAGAGTCCCATTCTCTGTCTCATAGACTTTTTGTTTCTGCTGTGTAACATTTCTGTAGATACTTCCATGGGCACTGTTCTTCTGAATTGGCTTCTATGATCCCCGCTCTCTCTTTCAATGCAGTCCGAACACGTGCGGCAACTATTCAACCTCCTTTTACTGTCCACCTTAAAACTCACAGAACTAACTTTTCTTCTTCCTCATTTATTCATTGAACTTCAGATTTCTGTAATAACCTTCCTTCATATATATTTCCTGAAAACTACAATCTACAGAAGTTCAAGTCAAATGTCAACAAACATCTTCTTTCATCTCCTCAACCTCCGACCCATGAACGGTACTAAGTACTGTACATTCTAATACCTCTCGTGTTTGAGGTTTTCATAATATAAATAAATAAATATATAGCAACGTTCCTCTCGTCTTGAACGCAGGGTTTTTTCACACAATGTGAAATGTGTTGTATCTTATCTGGGGTAGCTTCCTGACGTAAGATCAACTCCGCCGTGGTACATTGTGATGATACATGACGCTGTAGTTTAGTTCGAAGTGAGGCTAGTGATATCTTTGTGCAATGGTTTGAGGTTGGTTTGCTAGTGCTGCAGGTGTGTATTCCGGGCGTGTAGGGAAACAGGACTGTTGGCTCTTTCAGATTTAGCCTCTGGCTTCCTGTGAGTGTGGGATATCCATAGTCCTACATGGTGGGACAGTACATGTATAGTTGTGGTTCCCTCCTCGTGGCATAGGTGGATATGCTGGAAAGCAGCCTGTCTGACGATCGCTACACCCTTGATAGCAAAATGGCCAGAAAGAACTAAACACAATAGAACAAAATACACACCACACAAACATATCAGTACACTAATTTCTGTCCATTTTACATAACTATGTTTCATCACAGGAAACTACTACAGACTTGAATTAGCATTCAGGAGCCGCCCTGGATAAGACACAAGACATGAACATGGACATGTCTTGAAGCAACAAGTTAGCGAAATTTCTTTTTGAACAACGGTAGTAATTCAAAAGTGATCACGGTAATAAAAGAAAACAGTAACAATCTACTAAGATTGGTTCAATAGTGAAACTCACAGATTCGTATAAAATAACTGCACTTAATTTGACCAAGATGAATTCAATTCACTTAATAAAACTGAGTTGGCAATACGGAAATTAAATCAGATTTTAACACATAAATATTATAAAAGTCTTACCTGGAACTATTCCCTTGAACAATTTTAGCCAAGAGATCGTCTGCAATTCTAGGAAAAATAATATAGAAAGCAAATGTACATAATGCAATAAAGATTTTATTCTGCACAAATGATGCACGCGTTTCTGCATAAAATAAATTTATTTCCCTGTGAAAAAAAAGGAAACATAAGAACTAGAAAACTGTTGTTGTTTTGTTTTTATTATTGCCAAGAAGTCTGCGGGATATCAAGTTACACTGAGTCATATTCTGGCTATAAACTGCCGTTGTTCTAAGATTATTTTGTCTGTTTGGGATGAAAAACAAGAAGAACTCGGATAGGTACACCTTACTTCTTTGGCACCAGTAAAATTATTTCATTCGTTCCTTCCATTTTGACAGCATTAAAACCTGTGACTTTCCCATCGATTCCGTAGTAACGTAGTCGATATCCTACCACACAGCACTAATAAAGCAACTGTTAATGCATAAATAGGGAAACTGGCAAAATATTTTTTTGCAGAAATCAGGATTTAAAGTGAGTAAATTCAACCAGTATTTTTTTGTAGTTTGATGTCATGTTTCGGCAATTTTATACTCACTTAAATGTTTAATAAGAGTGACAGATAGTTATAAATAAGCCTAAAATTTGGTAGGCTTAACGAGTGGTGCTTATGTAATTTTTTCAGGGATTTACTTATAGTACCAAGTTCCATACTGCGGATCTCAGTTTTTCCTTTTGCAAAAGAATTCCGGCTATGGAACATACACAACTGACAACTATTTTTTTTTTTTTAAGAATTCATTTGTTGTTATGCAGCTCTGCACGTAGATGGAGGAGTACTCAGTATAATAAATCAGAACATTTCTTTCCTGATCCCGTCTGCAATAATCGAATATGCTGTAAAGCAGGCTTTGCGTTAACCCAAAAATGAGCACACCGTTTGATAAAAGAAGTGATGATGGCTTTATTTTAGTATGCCGGTGTACTGTGTTTTATCTCAGTATAATTTCTCATCAAGGAAAATGAGCATTCGTTCAGAAGCAGCGTAGTATTTTACTGTTAGTTGCCTTAGTCTTAAGTGTAGCCTATCTAAAAAATTAACAAGTAAGATAGCCACGTTCTTCTGAGAAAACATCCACCAAGAGGTCTCACTAGCTACGGTGCAGTGCAACCGGAAAGAAAGTGGGCACAACATTCTCAGGTTCAACTGACTGCTGTGTACGGCTATTTTCTGCAGTAGAGCTGCGGAGAGCCACTATCCAGTCAAGTTTTATAGAAGGCACCACTCTCCTGGTTTTAAAATAAATATGATCTTTATTTTAAGGTTCACCGATACATGCAGGTACCACGACTTTACAAAACCCTTCACGACACCAGGTTGTTAAAAAGCGGCAGAGATAATCTCGCAGGAAATATAAAGGAAATTGAATTATAGGCAAATTATATATAAAAAATATATATATCAGATAATATTAACTTGGAAGGAAAACTAATACAAGAAAATCAAATTTTGGGGAAAAAACCTTGCCATCTATGACTAAGAGCGACTAACTCAGCCACGGAGTGAAAAAAAGCCCATTAAAGATTGTCACGTCAAAGACGGGATTCGAACGGGGGTCTTTTCCACCCAGTGTAAGTAAGACAGCGATAATACCACTGCGCTACTGCACAGACAGAAAAATTAATACAGAAAAATAAATAACTAAAAATAATAAAAATTAAGATAAAATATAGTTTCCTTGGGTTCTGTTTTCTGTGAGATTCTTGCCCATCCGTAACGATCTGAAACTAGTTTAAAGTTGTGGAGACCACGTGCAGATCTAGGATGGGCCGTCTATACTTTTTATCATTTATGATTTTACACTAGCCAGCATCTAGGGATTGAACTAGGTGGAGCTTTTGATACGGGAGAAAGCGATCTTTAAATTGTATCCTCAAAGGAAGAGCGAAAAGCTTGGGTTGGGACAGAGAGGTGGTTTGGGGGGGGGGGAGATCCGCCAGCACACGGTGTCCCAAATATTGGAAACTGAGACTCTGCCAGCAGTCATTTTTGTGGTGATGATGAGTCTTCTTTCATGCATTAGTGCTGAAAACCTGGTTAAATTCAGCGCTTTGGCCATTGATGTTGTGTGCTTCTGTGGTGGGAGATGACACTTCCAGGTTGCCCACTTCAGAAGCCAGTATTCTGAGGCATTTAATGGTTTAATAGTGGTGTTTGCAGCCTAGCCCTACAACTCTACTCCACACAGTACACCTCCGAAAATTTTCGTCCTGATATACATTTTTATCAGGTTTGTGTTCTGCGTATGTAGCAAGTGGTGCTTGGCAACCCACCGTTTTCTGTTCAATTTGGCACAGAGTTCTTCTGTATTATGATAGAATCTTAATTTTCTGTCAAAGATCACACCCAGATCTCTCTTCTTTTTGACGCAGGGGATCACGATTCCGTCAATCGCAGGATGAATTATGGTTGGTACGGGTTTATGTGAGAATACCATGACGGCAGATTTTTCAGGGTTAACTTGCAGGTCAAATTCATGAGGTACCGCTGTACTTCTGATAATGTCTTGTTGATGGTTACTGTAGTGTCTTTTGCTTCGTCGGTCGAATTTATTTATCAAAGAAGACCAGTTTCAGCCAGAACATTCCTGCTGTACAGGGCAATTGTCAAACTGCTCAATACCCTGAAGGCAAAGGAAGCCATAATGGATTTTAGATGTAGGGAGGTTAAAATCTATAAGTCACTACAAAATTTTTAAACATTGGACACCATAAGTGTGTATTAAATGTCTTAAGACATTTAATACACTAAAATAAGTGTAAATATGGTAAAGCATACAAGGAGAGTGGGGAGATTTGAAACTTGCAACAAACCCGTTACTAAAAGTAACACAAACAAATAAGAATCAGTAGAGCACTCGTTGGGGTGCGCTCAGCATATACCAATAGGAACTTTGCAATAACGGGGTCGGAAAGACTTTGAACAAATAAAGAACAATAAACTAAACCTTTTTACATTAAGAAATTTAGTCATATTGCATTAAATATAAATAAGTGGAAAAATATTGGGGGAACTGTGGAATGGGATTTTCAACAGTAAGTTAAGCAGGGATTAAGTGAAAAGAGAAGTTTAAGCAGTAGGGTTTAAAAATACTTAGCATTGGGTCAGTGAATCTTCTTAAGACTTCTTCATAATGAGGGAAAATAAGGATTTCAAAATAAATTTTGCATTGATTTAATTAAGCATACATTTTTCCAGCTGTTGCCACACTGGGCATTTTCAGTCTCTCTCTCTCTCTCTCTCTCTTAAAAAATCAAAATATTACTGTAGTGATGGCGCTAACGTCAAGACTGGACCTTGGAAACGATCATATGGCCTGACGAATCTCTTATCCACCACTCCAGCGGCTGCTGGTGGTATCATGGTATGGCACCTGTTCTGTTAGTACGGACTGAATTCGTTGAAAGAATATTATGTGACCTCCAATAAATATCATTTTGTTTTCTTTTATTTTTATTTCGCACAATACAGGAAGGTTCCCAATGTGTGAAAATAAGCAGGAAAAAACAAATAATGAAGTTAGAGTATCGTAAAGTGTTAAAAAATATCAAACATACAAATATTCAAATCAAGATAAAACTAAATGTACATAAGAATACAAAACAGCCAAATATACAATACATAAATATATTGATACGAATAAAATAACAATAAAAATAAATATAAGTTTCGGACCGACTTCACCCTGCATTGCTTCATTTTTATCCCGATTTCGATAGATTCTTTCAAGACCACAACACAACTATCCACAGTTGTGTAAAACTTGTATATGAATGGTTCGAGGGACACACCTAAGATTTCCAACATTCTACCCTGGCCGCCTAATTTCCCAAATCTGAATCCAATTGAGAATGTCTGGGATACTTCGGAAAAAGCAGTTCGATTTTGCAGTTCTCTTACTGACCACAACACAGCAGCTGACAAACATCCTGATGAAAGAAAGGTCAAATCTGGAGCTAGATTCCCTTAGACACCTAGTGGTGGAATCCATGACACTACGTGTACGGACTGTAATTCTGGCAAAAGCTGCCTTACTAGATATTGAATAAAAGTTTATAATTTTTTGCCCAGTGAGCGTTATAGTACTATAACGCTCACTGGGCAAAAAACCACCTTCCTATACCCACCTTCCTGCATTTTTTTACTTTTAGATCTGCATTCTTTCCACTCGTTGTATACTCTTGAAATGGTTGCTTTCGACATACCAGGTGATCTCTTTTTTTTTTTTTTGTTTCACAGTTGTGACTCCTGCTAAACTTGCACCAACAATAACATCTTTCTGAAAATCGGAAAGATCATCTGTCTTCCCCAAGACCGAATGAACTAAGAAGCCCAAGAACAGCGTATAGTATTTATCTGATACCAAGGAACTTGTGACCTTACCCATGTGACAGCTTACATTTCCATAACGTACGTTTAATTAACTGTTGACGCCATTTGCAAAACGTTTTTAATATTTTGGCTACTGTGTGTAGAACGCAAACTTAGTCGGAAAGAATCAAGATAAATAGCCATTTTTCTTAATCTGTCTCAATGTGATCAATTTTCGGAATCATGCAGGGAAATTATCCTCCACTATTTTTCCTGATAAGTGTAATGTAAGCTCGTTTAATTTCTCGTATAATTTCTATGCGTTGCTGTCACCTTTTGAGTAGCGTAAACTTGCAGTTTTAACACGATAGTTGACTTCGCAGTTTGTACCTGATGTATGCGCCACTGGGATTAGCTGTTTGGGAGAGATTCCATTATCTCGAAATGAAGAAATAAAATAAATATTAGCATATGAAAAATTGCACTTACATCTACAGCAGCGAGATACACGGACCAGTTAGTAAAATAACGGAACATTCCCTGAAATCAAAAAGAATAAAATAAAATGAATATATATATATCTATATATAACATAACATAAATAGAAACTGAACTACTGGCTATAATTTCGAATATAAAAATTGGAATCAAAATCTTGTAGCTATATTCGACAAGTGATTACAATCAGTTTCCTTCTCTTCAATCTTCTAAATTTTAAAAAATTTCATTAATACGCATACAATTTCAACAAAAAAAAACTAATAAAACTATCATACATTCACCTCCTGTTATCATAATTCCATGAATTAATGTACTTAGAGAAAAGTATAATTACTGTATTGACAACAGGAAAATAATACTGTTATATCAAAGAAATATTTCATATTAAGGTTACGCGGGAGAACAAACTGATCCGCCCATGTGTATTATCTGTGAATCGGTCCATGTGGATCGGTCGTGTGTGTTCTCTGCCCTGTTGGCCTGTTTCGTTGAAAAAAAAAAAAAAAAAAAGAACTTCTATCAACTCTGAGGCCGAATAAGAACGGTGTGAAAAAGGCCCAAAAGTTCCTCGCATAACTAGCGGGATTCATCCCCATCTTTTTCAACACGGTGTAGAAAATACAATGATTATAACCACGGGAGTTGGAACGACCAGCGAGAACGATAACAGGAAAGTAAATGCCCCATGACCAATATACCAGAATTGAAAAATTAAGCTGTTCCTGCACAGCAACATATAGAAAGATTCAATGACTCGCGAACTAATAGAAAAGCACAGAGGAAATCAAAAGCAGTTTGGCGTAAAATTGAAGACAGCTGTCGCGAGTAAAGAAAGACATACCATGTGATGGAGTCCATCGCTCTGTCGAGTGAAGAAGAGCATTTGGTCCAATTCATTGAGTCTGTGCGGTAGCACAGTAGCAGCGTCACCATCCTCCTCACACCGGGTGGAAAAGGCTCGGGTTAGAATCCTCTCGATGATGCGAAGAACTTTAATGGGCTTTTTTCACTCCGTGGCTGAGTTAGTCGGTCTCCGGCGTAGATGGCAAGGTTTTCCCCCCAGAAACTGGAGTTTTTCGTCCAGCAAAACAGAAACATCGACCATAGAACACACGCAATTAACAGACATAAGACACAGCACGGCAGATGTTTTAATTATTCGGGTGCCCTAAATATAATAGTTTGGTAGTTTAGTTTGGCCCAATTCATTGCTCTGTAAAATAAAGGACAGCATATAGTGCAATCAAAAAAAAAAAAAAAAAAACACATTAAAGAGTAGGAACGTACAATGTAATGTGGGACTGTCTGTGTCTGTGTCTGTTTCTATCGGTACAATGAATTGAATCAGTCACCTTTTAGACATAAGTACAGATGACCACATCGAAGAAGAAAAAAATCGCGAAAGTCGCTACATCGGATTACTTCCCCAAAAGGTCGAAGTGGTGGGTGAGACAGAGAGTGTTGCCGTCTGGTATCGCACCCAATAACTACCACCCAGCACTAGATGCAAAATCCAAAGCTAAACAAGTCCACCCGCATATCTGGATGAAGATAGAAGTAGAAATATTAAATGTACTACATCGAGTGTGGCGCAGAATAAAGTCAGTACCGTTCAGGCTATAAGCAGAGGGGTCAGTTTTAAAAATAGGAGACAATCTATCGAGGAATACAGTGGCGCAACTGGTGACAGTTCTACTGTTGTACAGCGCCAGTTCTACAGTTGTACAGCGCCGGGAAATAATCCATAACTTAAACCGTTGTTGTATAGCAACAGCAAAATCTATAAATACATTCTTTATCATATCTAACCCAGGACATTTACTGATATCAATTTTATGTATAACAGATTTAAGCTCATCTATGGCAAAAGGATCTAATTAAACCTTGATTACTGTAATTTGATTTATTAATGTAAACTCCTTGTGGTACTCCAAATCTTCGGCAGTATCGTCATCAGGGAATAATTGGTTGAGGACTGGATCCATAGACTCTACCCATCTTATTCTTTTAATTGTTCCAAAAATATTCGCAGTATGTATTTTGTTCCTGTAGATTTTATAGAACAATTGCAAAATTTCAAATTTCCATAAAACCGTAAACTATATATACAATGTTAATTTCAATTAATTATTTTGTCAAACTCTATTTAAAATTTTTTGTTTGAGTGGTTTCTATATACATAAAAATAAAAGTAAGTCCATCGACACAAATTATGCCGCCGGTTACTGACCTGAATCTCATAGAGGCAAATCATGTTCAACTTGGTCCAGTAAGCGGAACCTTCTCTTAAAAAGGTTTTATACATAACAAAAAACTTAAAATTATGATTATTTACAAATAAAACTAGAAATTACCGGCAAGTTCAATGATCCAATTTGTTATTGGCTTATCCCTAATTTTGTTAATTTTTAAAATAATAACATTTTGTAACACTTGCTCCTTACTAAGGATATACTCCCGAAAATTTATTTGCCACAATTGTTCAATAAATATCCCTTTATCTACATCTTGACTCACATCATAAACTAAAAGTTTGGGATTCGTCCTCTTACGTTATTCAAGTTTCAAACCTATTTCCCTAAACTGTACACAATCCTTAATTTTTGTTAAATCCTGCTCAGAATCAGTTTTAATAATTACTCTTTTGTCCTTTATAGCTCTAACACTTCTTACCTTAACATCAGATAATATTGGTCTTCTCTTCATGTCCTCACTTCATGTGAGAGATCATATAATAATCACTCTCGGTAGTGTCAACTGCCACTTTGGGTTGCTTTAAATGCCCTCCTTGATCTTTGGTTACAACACTAGCATATGATCTAGATACATCTTGACTGCCTTTCTTCTTCTTCTTTTCTTTTTCCTTTAACTTCTTCTCTGATACTTTATTTTCACTTTATAGTTCCGTTAATGAAAGCTCCATACTGTCTCAGAAATCTAGGATTTCAATTACAATTACAATTCCAGGAATGTATAATCCTTCTTAATAACAGTTATCTGAATTTTTATTCTTGAGCTCTTAATTTTCTTCATTCCAAACATATCTAATTCAGTTTCATCTGAACTTTCAATTTCAATCTGAACTTTCTCTTCCTCCCTTGGTCTCTTCGGGGGATTTGGTTGACTTACACTTTTCTTTCTGTTATCTGAATTAATAGGAGGGATCTCATTTAAAGCTTGTTGTGTATCCACATTCTGAATATCCATAAGTTCTATCTCAACCGAACACTCCAACTCTATATTCTTAGCTTTAGTCTTACTCTTACCAGTTCCAGCTCCACCCCTTCCTATTTCCTTTTTCTTTTTAAAGGTCAGATCTTTCCCTTCCTCTTTCTGAGATAATGCTACTACAATATTTTCTGGAGCAGCCTTAGAGCCTTGTCTGCAGCTGTAAACAAAGTAATCTTATCAATCGACTCAGTCTTTTCTGCAGATAATTCAACCACTGATTGCTTTAAACTCTGGTCATCTAAAACACTATCATCATTATCACTTACATCTTGTGAGAGATCTGCGAGAGAGCCAGTAAAACTCCTGCGTGTACGCATAGCCATATTAGTGTGTATAAATAAAAACAAAATACGTACAATTAAAAGAATTAGCTAATAAACTATTTACAACTTAGTAACGATCCCAATATCCAGACAGGTCAAGCCAAATACTAATAAATAAAAATAAAAATGTAGCACACTTAAAGTATAAAATAACTTCTTAAAATTTAATTCAAAATACATTAATAAATAATCGCTAAATCTACAAAAATATAGCCATGCTCATGGCATGTTAACCAACACAGTTATCCAACAATCGCTACAACTCAAAGTAGCACTGGAGAACTTGCTCAAAGAGCCAACTAACAGAGTTACAAAACTTCTTAGGGCAGAAATCGTCACCCTATGGAATAAACTGGAATCGCAGACTCACCTGGAAAGCGAAAAGGCAAGAGGTTACAGAACGTGTGCAGTTGGTGCGGCCTATTTAGTACCACGATCGGGGAGTTGGAAAGGTATTCGTCTAATATTTGCCCGTTCCGAGTTCCGCTTCTGTCCGGAGTCAGGCTGTGCCAGGTGGGGGATCGGCAATTGACATCTCCCCCTATGATTATTTTCTGGTCCGGGAGCATGTCTACTAAAGCTTGAAGGTATTGTGTAGCTGGGGTAATGTCCTCCCCCGGTCTACAGTACAGTGCTACTATGTAGAACTGGCCTAGCGGCGTCAATACGTGGGCACATGCCCATGACGAGCATAGTTGTTTAACTTTCGTGACTGTGTAGTCTGGGTTGCGTACCACTACCGCCGCCCAAGGGGTATCTTCCTCTTCGTGTACTATCTTATATGTGATTGGATATCCATACACCCGTTTAGAGTGGGTGTACGGCTCCTGGAGTATGAGAATGTCTGCATTGATTTCGTCAGCTTTTATCCTTAGCTGCTCTGCCACTGCTCTGGCTCTTTGCGCATTTTGTTGGATGATCTCTATTTTGGATGTATTATATTTCTTATTGTTTGTCTCCATAGTCGGTTCTCTTTTGGTATTGACCCTTTGCTTTGATATAGACCGGGCAGTTTGGATCTCTGATCGAATGTGTGTATTCCATTTTGGCTGCTTTACAATTGGCACAGGTTGGATCCTGTTCCCTGTTGGGGCAAGTTTTGTACTCATAGCCCTTGCCAGAGCAATGGCCGCAAGTAGGCGTCGTCTGAGTACAGGTGTGGGTTGTGTGTCCGAACTTGCAGCACCGAAAGCATTTCGGCACTGGTGCATGCTCCCGGAACCGGTGGGATCCCCATTCTATATATATTCTGTTGCAGTTTTCCAGCTGTTGCCATGCAGATGGGTCTAGTTCAACTACCCAGTTCCTATTGTTTCCCGATCTGCTACCGGTTGAATACCTTGGTGTTACCGTGCATTTTTTTTTTTGTGCTTCCTGGGCTAAATTCCTTAGATTTCTGGTGACAATTTCAGTTGCTAGTTGTTCAGGCGTTACGTCTTTGTCTACATTAAATATTATAATTGAAGGCCCACGCTTTTTTGGCGGCTCCGCTGTTAGCCCTAACTTGACAAGTTTTGGGTTTTCCATTATTGCCTGTATATCTTCCTTATTTTCTGTTTCTATTATTAGTCCTGTGCTTCTTGTTTTTCTTATTGTTTTAATTCTAGTAGTCCTCAAGTCATCTTTCATCTCTTTCATAAATTTAACCTTTAGTTCTTCGGATTGGACATGTTCAGTATTTTCCAGGGTTGTCGGTCTGAGAACCACCAAGTTTGGTGTTTTCAAGAGTGGTGGCCTTTTTTCTTGTTGCCCTTCTTCGTTTGGTTGTAACTGTTTTGAGCCATTCCTCAGCGCCTGGGCATATGTGGGGGCACGCTGTTGCATTTGATTTGCCCCACATTGTTCGTAGATTTGTATCTTAACGTTTGCCTTTTCATTTTCTAGGAAGGTCTCTATCAGCATGGCTTCCATCTTACTGAAAATGTTTGCAATCTGCGATCTAATACCTGTTGTAATTCTGTTTGATGGTTCTTTGAAAATATTCTGTAATGCCGTTTTCAAGGCTAGAGATTTTTCATACACTGTGCCTTCATGCAAGGTAGGATCCAAGGGAACTTCTGGTGGCTTCTCTTCTCCGGTGTCCTTTGTAGATGGCATACTCTCTGGTTGGTCCCTTGCTTCAGTTTGGGAACGTGTTCCCCGCTCTATTTTTGTACCAGTCGACTTTTTATTTTTTCCCTCCATTCTCTTTAGATTTCGGATAAACGGCGTTTACGGTTAATCGGGAGTGTATTATTTTTGGTCAGCTTGTGGCTGTTAAGAGCAACAAAACGCTACCCGCTGCAAGTCCGTAGCCCTTTTGGTTCTCGTACAGCGAAAAGGCAACTGCAAAATTGGAAGCCTACACTGACTCTGGAGTAAAACAAATGCGACAGCACGACTCCACATATGCCCAAGCGCTGAGCAAGTCGCCACCGTACTTTATTCACGAATCTCAGGAGCTGGGCTACCAGACAAACAATTCGGGTGCCAACCTACGGACTACACTGAAGAAAACGCTATCACCCAGACCTAACCTAGTGGTACTTAAACCCCTTACCAATGAAGGTCGTATGTCCAGTGAGGAGGTCAAGAAGACCGTCATGGACAACTTGACAGATGACTTAAAGTACACTAAAATCAAGTCAATTCGCAAAACGCGAAATACAGGAGTAATTATAGAAACAGCCACAGAAGAGGATGCTGAACTGATTGTTAAGAACCCGAAAATACCATTTCTGGGACTCCTGGCTGAGCCCCCTAGACAAAAGGGCCCTTGTATACTGGTACTAGACGTGGACAAGGATCTCCCTCCAGAGGAATTGCAAAGCGAAATTTTTCACAGGAACTCCCGGATGAAAAACCGGCTTCTCACATAATGCCTAAATTCCAAACAAAAAGCAGAGCTGGCCACACCATTAACTGTGTCTTTGAGCTATCACCCAAGGCCTGGAAGATCCTTTCCCAGCAAACAAGAATTTACATCAACTGGGGCGGCCACCACTTTAGGGAGCATGTAGCCGTCCCCAAATGTTTCAGGTGCTGCTGTTTCGGCCACACCACGCACACGTGCAGGCAAAATCTGCTCACTTGTGACCACTGTGCCGAAATGGGGCATGAGTAAGCTACATACCCAAAAATGTCTCAACCTCCCATATGTGCCAATTGCAAGGCCCTAAAGGTGCCAGCCAACCATTCATTCTGTGACAGCAGTTGCCCAGTTTATCTCAAAGCCAGAAGTGTTCAACAATCAAGAATAGAATATGGGGAGTAACAGACCAAACCTAAATATCCACACCGTGAAAATTGCACAACATAACGCTCAGAGGTCCAAGGCTGTTGCGGCACAACTGGTCAAAAAGGCAGATGAAGAGAACTTAGATGTGCTGCTTTTTCAGGGGCCGTACACTCATAACAAGGAGGTAAACGGCTACCCCTTGAGATTTAAAGTGGTCCAGGTTGATGGTGACACACCCTGGGCCGCGATCGTCGTTCGCAATCCTGAACTGACTGTCACCAAAATCACTGATCTGTGTACTAGCTGGGCTGTGTGTGCCCATGTAATTTCACCACTGGGGCAATTCTACTTAGTTTCGATATACTGTCAACCGGGGGAAGATATTCTTCCTGCCACCCGATATCTACAGACCATCCAGCTACAAATGCCAAATGCAAAACTCATTATAGAGGCTGATGTTAACTGCAGGTCCCCAGCCTGGCACAGCCGAACTCAAAATCACAGAGGAAATAGAAATGGCCAACATCTTGAGGACTACTTGTCTAACAGCAACCTGGTCATTCTAAACAAACCTAACTGCCTGCCAACTTTCTCCAGTACCCTGTGGGAAGCTACCATAGATGTCACCTTAGCCTTAAGCTCCATTGCTCAGCACCTTGCTTCCTGCACCACCTCTGACCATTGGGTACTTATCTTCTAACTACACAGTTCACTAGTCACTCAACCAACCAACCGAACTCAACAAAGAAGATCTGCCCTGAATAAGGCTGACTGGAAACTTTTTTAAGAAGAAATTAACCAGTGCAGTCAGCAGCTTCAATCCTAGTGGCCTCAGCCCAGACCAGCATCAATGCGTAATTACACAGCTCGTCACTAATGCTGCAAAC
This sequence comes from Mastigoproctus giganteus, assembly GCF_048544385.1. Taxonomy (NCBI): domain Eukaryota; kingdom Metazoa; phylum Arthropoda; class Arachnida; order Uropygi; family Thelyphonidae; genus Mastigoproctus; species Mastigoproctus giganteus. The sequence continues at coordinate 70,838,275 of NC_143587.1, read as the reverse complement.
AAGGCTATCAAAAAGAAGAGATTCACACCTGGTGCTGTCCCCTGGTGGTCACCAGAACTAAAGGCTCTTAGACGCGAAGTCATTTACCGACGAAAACGCTATCAACGTGCAAGAAGAACATGGCCTCCAGAAGAAACAGAGGCTTTACTGCAGCAATATCGAGTGACCAGGAACCAGTACACCACAACAATAAAACAGCGCAAAAGGCGTTCATGGGAAGCCCTGATAAGCACTGAAAGGAACGCCGGCCCCTGGGGGGAGGTTGTGTACAAAGTGACCACTAACAAGCTCTCCAGAGGCGAGGTCGTATCAACCACAAAATTACCGAACGGACTCTACACCAGCTCGTGGCAAGACACTATCAATAATATTCTAGACGCTACACTCCAGCAGCCTGTTGACCGACACACAACGAAACAGCTACAGTTCTGAACAGAAAATGACACATATCTCATAACTGCAATTGAAGAACCCTTCACCCCAACCGAGCTCAACTAAGCTGCATCTAGAATCAGAAACAAGAAGGCTCCGGGCAGAGACATGCTCGATCCAGAAATCGTCCAGAAAGCCATTGAATTTATTCCCACTACCATACTCAACCTGTTAAACCACTGTCTCCACCAAGGATTCTTCCCCGCACAGTGGAGGACTGCAACCGTTAGACTTATATTGAAGAATGCAACCAAACCAAATGATCTTCCAAAATCTTACCAGCCCATTGCACTGCTACCAGTCTTCAGCAAACTTCTCGAGCGGATGATTTCCCATATAATAGAAGCCAACTACAATGACGCTGGTCTCTCCTCGCCTAACCAGTACGGTTTCCGGAAAGGACGCTCCATGGTAGATGCACTGGAAACAATCATTGAAGCTGCTACCAACTGCAACTCCAAATACTTTCTACTAATCTCCTTCAACTTTGCTGGTGCCTTCGATTCCCTCTGGTGGCCCAGAATCCTGGGCAGGCTCCGGAGGGTGCAAGTCCCAGAAAACGTATATAGATGCATCAAGACCTATCTCCAGGACCGGCGTTTTGTGTCCGCTCCCCACTGCAGTGTCTCCAGACCAGTCTTCAGGGGATGCCCTCAGGGATCTGTCCTGGGACCTCTCTTCTGGAATCTGGTGCTGGATGATTTCTTGAACACCAAACTCAACGATGTACAGACCCAGGCTTATGCAGATGACCTGGTCATACTCTTTTCTGCCAATAACAGAGCCCAACTAGAAGCAACTGCCAACAACACCATCTCCACCCTTCAAGCTTGCAGAGCATAACAACCTAAAGATCTACCAAGAGAAAACCAAATCGATCCCACTAAAAGGTACCTTGATTTGAGAAGCCCACCCCAAATCAAGGTCAATGGAGTTACAGTAAAACTAAAAATAGAGCTTAAATATCTAGGTTTGATCTTAGACAAAAACCTCTCCTTCACCCCTCATCTAGACCAACTCAGTAAGTATGCTGCCCAAGTCTCAAGAGTTTCCCGGAAGGACTGGGGCTTAAAGAAGAGAACGCTGTCCCTCTTCTATAAGGCAGTTTTCATCCCGGTTGTCACCTATGCCTCTGGAGTCTGGCACAAGAAGGCCAATACAGTTGTAAACAGATCGCTCCTAGGAACTATCCAGTGCTCTCTTCTCCTGTCCTCGCGTGCCTGTCGCAATGTCAGCACCCATGCGCTCCAGGTCCTCACTGGATCTCTTCCACTGGACCTGAAGATTGTTCGTCATGGTTTCTCTACCAAATAGCGAAAGGAAGAGCAGTTACCTGTGCAGGTTTCACCACTGACCCAGCAAATAGTAGTAACTCTGAAAAGAAGAGACTTAATGAACATCTAACAGAAACTTGGCAAGAAAGAACTAAAGGCGCTGTCACCAAAAGATTCCTCCCGGATGTCAGGGCCTTCTACCCCCTCACACCTGTCTGGTTTTCACCAGGACTCTATGCTACTTACCTCCACACTAGACATGGCTCATTCCAGAAAAGACTACATGACTTCAGAATTTCAGACTTACCCCGCTGCCACTGTGGAGAGGATCAGACGTGGGAGCACCTTGCCCACAGCTGTATAATCTACGAGGACTTCAGGAGGATCATAATAACGAAACTGCGCTTCAACTACCAAAATCAAGAACGCCTCACCCTACAGAATGAAGAAACTTACCAAGCCCTGACTCAATTTGCAGTGGACCTATTTACAAGGCAGAAAGCGCTACCACCACCACCATAGTATCCGAATCAATAGGTCAAAACAACCATGAATGCCAATTGTTGTTGCGCATCACTGAGCCATGGATACTAACGCCTTCGACCACCTTACACAAGACTTGACCAACAAACCATCCGGAGTACAGAACGCAACTTGATCCCTCACATCTCAAGTAGTCAACTGGTCTCCCCACTTGGTTGGGACAATACTAGCAGTGCAATCAAAGACAGGGTCCACACATACCTTGGCAAATTCCTCATCATTGATTCCTGGACCAACTTCTCCTGATCGGACGTGACACATCTCATCAAGAAGACTTACCATCGATCCCTGGACTTGACCATCATATCTTGGACTCCCGGTTTTGACCACCCCACTATTCGTTATCATGGACTACTGAACCAGACCCGAACATGACCCATCCACCATAGTAGCAGTTATGCTGCTGGATTTCCACCAAGTTGTCGGCTCCAACTGACGGGCCGTGCTAGTTGTACCTACCCTGGTATCTCTCTCTCTCTCTCTCTCTCTCTCTCTCTCTCTCTCTCTCTCTCTCTCTCTCTCTCTCTCTTTCGGCTTATTTCTTTTGTTTCCTACCATCCGTCCTTTTACTCCCCCTATTTTTCTCTTATACAATGATTTTTTTTTTTTTTTTTTTTTTTTTTGTGGGGAGGTGGTTTTTCGTCCACCGGCTACCCCACTCTTCTATCTGACTGGGCATGCCACACTGTCATTCCCTCTCGACCCCTTCTGTTTTCTACCCTCCAGTCTTCTGTCTTCCTCCCTTACTTTTCTCTTACACAACGGTTTTTTTATATATATATATGTGCCCCATAGGTATAAATCTAAATACATCAAAATTATTGCCCGACCTATTTGGCCCTAGAACAAGTTATCAACGAACAACCCTACGCTCTGTTAAAATTACAACCGTTGCTCAAGAAACAGCGATCATCTCATTCTCAAATCTGGCCCTAGCCACTGAAATCCCATGAAAGTAGGTGGCAGGACCCGCAAGAGTACTCTAGTATCAGTGGTACACCTGGTCAGCCTCCCCGTGGCACGGTGTAGTAACGTCGGGTCCCACTAGGGGCTCGGCGGCTAATAGATCGGAGGAATAAAGGGCACAGCACAATATACAGCGCATGACCCCCACACACTTCAAATCTCTGGCCCCGATACAATGTACACCCGCGGAGATGGGAGAAACCCCAGGAGCCGTTAGACACTAACATACCTTACCTTTTAATATGCCATGACCAAAGAATAAGTAGAGAGTGTACAGACCAGAGTCCAACCATTTCTGAGTGAACTCTAACTTGGCAAAGATGATGTTACTGATAAACTTTAAAGTAACAAGACCCTTCGAGGTGGGCGACCATCTCTCTTGCCAACGCCGCATCAAAAGATTACAACAGAGTGTTTTCTCCGCCTTCGGAACCGAAGTCACATTAATAGTAAAGTCAGGAAGGCCACAGGAACAGCATGCCTGATGCAGAAGCACAAGCCTCGGTACAAAAGGAACAGATTGAGGGGCAGATAGTCATTAATGATCTGCAATGCAGGAGGAGATAGTTTACAGGTCCTTCACATTGCCAAAAACATTTTACGTTGAATGCCTGTAGTTTAGTCTGGACTGAAACCTTTTAACATGCGAGAACTAGGCGGCCACCATAGGAACAAATTAGACTGTTTGGAAAGATGCAGAAGTGAAAAAGTAATTTTTTTGACTTTCTCTGAAAGTTTTTCCAAGTGTTTAGTGAATGTAAGCTTGCTATGAGCGATCAGATCAAGACATTTTAGAGAATAAATCATGGAAAATGATTTGTTTTGAAGTTTTACAACAGGTGGCCGTGAAATATTTAGCGAACCTTTAACCAGCACCATCTTAGTTTTTATGGAGGATGTGGATCATTGAGAGAGATCTGACATGGCTAAATTGGCAGTAGTTTCAAGAGAAAGAGGCACAGGAATTACCTTGAATCATCAGAGTGAGATCATCCGCGTAAGCCAATTTGGAAGTAGAAGAAATTTGGAAGAAATATTTTAAGGAACCGTTCTTCAAGAACGATGTGCCAGACGAGTGTTCCAAGAACAGAGCCCTGAGAGTAGCCCCTAGTGATGGAGCGAGATACGGAGTTCGACCCAAAAATAATAGAAACGGTTCGATTTTCAAAATATTTTTTTTAGAATATTATAAAGAGAAAGAGGACAATCAGCAACACGTAAGCGTGAAAACAGAATAGAAGCTATCTATCGAGGAAATATCAGTTGATCCAAGAATGTGTACCGTGTTAAAGTACGAAAATCATGCCATAATAGGCACCTCAACCCATAAGCTGTACTGGGATCGCGCCATAATAACGGACAAGACAATCCTACACAACAGACCGGGCATAACCCTCGTCGATAAGAAGGGGAATGCTACCTATCTGATCGACACAGCGGTGCCCAACACTGGAAACTTCCAGTAAACCCACGAGGAAAAGATCTGGAAGTACACAGACCTAAGACAGGAGATTAAAGAGATGTGGCATATGGAACAAGCAATGGCCATCGTGTCAACCATCGGTATGGTGCCAATTACCATACACAAGAGCCTAGCGGTAATAAGCCTGCCATAGGACACCTACGAGGAACTCCAGAAAGTCCCAATCCTGAACCCCTGTAGAATAGTCAGAGATTTCCTCGACCAGCAGTAATAACAACCACCCTGTGCACTTCGTACCAGTACCCATCCTAGGGTGGAATCCCCCCCAGCAGGATTAAATTCTAATAATTATTATAATAAGGCAAAAAGAACTTAATTAACAATAGTTACGTCCTTTAAGTGAAAACAGAAATAGCTAGTGTAGGGTAGAGAAAAATGTCACTAGATCAAACATCAGGAAATACGTCTAAGGAAGCAAAAAAATGAGGTGCAGCAAATATGAAATACAATGTAAGTAGAGTACACCATATACAAACAAACACAACATGAGCAAGTGCAGTTTCTTTTACATTGCAATCCGAAACATGTAACGAAATAGTTGCTCATAAATCATTTCTCGTAAATCCAACTCCATATCCAATGACGTCATGTTCTTTGTCCGTAGTTACCACAAGACACAGCGTTACTATATAGTTGCTAGATGAATGATAAGTCTGCATTAGCCTTCCTGTCGAACTTCATAACGCCATGCTTCTTTACAACAGAGCAATTACTGCACCTTTGTTCTAGAAATAAATTCCTTATCTCTGTTCTTATTCCAGAGTGTACATATCCGCTCTACATTATTCTTCAAAAAAGAGACAGAAATAACGTTGCGTTATTTGAAATCATTGAATGAAAAATAAGTTTAGTTTTAAGATTACGATAATGTCAAAATATTTCATGTGAAAATTTGTAACTTACGGAAAGACTGGATGTTAAAATGCAAAGTTCCATCTGTAAAGAAAGGCAAATTAATAAGTAATGCTCCTTAAACGTATTTTACAATTGAATGTTATATGCAATAGTAGATATTTTTCTACAAATTTGTATAGAAGTAGAATTGTAAACACACTGTTTTAATATAAAAATTTATACTCTATTATTTTTTTAAAAAATCATATTTTGTTTATGATGCAGTGTGGAGTGCTTTTTCATAGGAAGTATTAAAAGGCCGCAGCTGCTGTATTTCAGGCAGGTCTGATCTGAATTTCAGCATAGGCCAGTTATATTTTATAAATGTTCGCAGGTTACAGATTTTCATTCGATAGATTACTTATTTATTTATAATGAGCTTTGTCACCTATAGTGCACTCATCACGAGTATGAGGCGCTAGCTGGTGGTTCCCGTTATTGAAAACGCCAAATATTGATCGCAAGGACCCTGGCCAGATAACTGAGGGATCACCACCTCTTCACTTTTCACCTCTGGCCACTAGCAGTCTATATATGACCTTAATACAACCGAACACTCTCTCAATCAGTAGCTAAATTGACCTCTGTGTTGAATGAAGAAAAGATCAAAACGTTCTCTTTTAATTACAAAACATTGAACTGAGTGTTTCAAGGATACATGCTATAATTAAGAGCCAAGGCGGAGCGACGTATCTGTCTGATATAAAGATATCTGAGATATCAGATAACAACCCCGTTCAAAACAGTGTTGACCAAAGAGGCTTCTGACGCACAACTCATCGCACCTTGTCACAGCTGGGGTTATCACAGCCGACAATGAAACTGAGTTCCACTCCTATCTGCAAAAACAAGAAGATACAATTACATTGGATTGAGAATAATTTAAAAATCGTTGCATGGTCTAACGAATTCCAGTTCTGCTGTTTCACACAGATGTGAGAGCCAGAATTCGCCAATACGTGTAAGTACGCCGATCCATCCTCTCAAGTGTTAACGCAACATTCATTCATCTGCGTATCCATCTGTGTATTCATCTGCGGATGGCTTCTTCCAACAGGATAGCTTGCCACTGAAGTGTCCATCGTCCTTAATATACTGTATATTTCGTACATGCACTTTGTAATCAGTGAACGGTACAAGAAAATTCATTGAGGCTGTGCTCGATGGATGCTTAGCAGCATCATCAGCGATTTTATTTCCTGGTATTCCAGTATGGCCTTACCCAGCAGAAGACAACCTTTTGCTGATGCTCTCTGAGATGAATCAATTCTATTCTGATGAGCTTTGTGGATGAGTAAATGGTTACATGGCTAATAAGGCACTTGGAGAATCTGTGTATATTATGCTCTTTTGGATTGAGAGATGGAAAATATTTTCTAGAGCAAACTTTATGGCATATAATTCAGAAGTGTAACTACTACATTCTGTGGGAAGTGATACAGAAATGGCAGTGTCAATGAGTACCACTCCCGACGCATTTCATTTTATTTTAATAAATGTTATTTGCTGAATTCACGTCAGCATCCTCGTCTATGGAGGATAATATCATTATTTATCTTATTCCAATGTAATCACGTAATTTTTTCTATAATATCGAAACTGATATCACGAAACTTTAAGAGTATTGTTTTTATGTTCTCTGTTATCTGAAGAAGCACTCCTAAGAACCTTTTGGATTTCTTTTGTGCTATCTGAAGCATACTTTCATGACATATAATTCCGAATGACCCTATATATACAGAAGTATTTGAAGTCCAAAACACGAAACTTCATAAACTATATGTAAATTTAAACGTATGCCATAGATAGTATTGTTAAAGACATAAATTTATTACTTTATTAATATTTATTAATATTCCACAACAATAAGGACAGATTTTTAGTTACTCAAATATTAATAACAATTTTAAAACATTGGCTAATTAGAAAAAAAATATTAAATTTAAGATAAACTATGTATAAATATAGTGCAAATGCATCAAAAATACATAGCTATATCTGAATAAATCAGAATATTAGTAAAACGGCATCGTTTTAAGTTATATCTCATATTGTGAATACCTTCACAACGAGTTGCCATGATATTGCACTACTTCGAATAAGTAACGCTTCACCTAAGGAGAAGACTAATGTTACTTATTCTCAGATGGATACCACCACCCAGACGGCACCGTTTCAGAGCTATTTGGCTCTTCTTCGGTGGGTGGGTAGGTACCCAAGTGATGCAACGATGGCAAAACAGTTATGAAGTATAACTCCACAATATGAGAGATGCCTGATGGTGTATCATGTATTTAGACTCAAGCGTTTAGGGCATAAGCCTCAAGCTATGAAGGAGTCTAGACTATGTATAAATATAGTGCAAATGCATCAAAAATACATAGCTATATCTGAATAAATCAGAATATTAGTAAAACGGCATCGTTTTAAGTTATATCTCATATTGTGAATACCTTCACAACGAGTTGCCATGATATTGCACTACTTCGAATAAGTAACGCTTCACCTAAGGAGAAGACTAATGACATAACTGTTTTGCCATCGTTGCATCACTTGGGTACCTACCCACCCACCGAAGAAGAGCCAAATAGCTCTGAAACGGTGCCGTCTGGGTGGTGGTATCCATCTGAGAATAAGTAACATTAGTCTTCTCCTTAGGTGAAGCGTTACTTATTCGAAGTAGTGCAATATCATGGCAACTCGTTGTGAAGGTATTCACAATATGAGATATAACTTAAAACGATGCCGTTTTACTAATATTCTGATTTATTCAGATATAGCTATGTATTTTTGATGCATTTGCACTATATTTATACATAGTCTAGACTCCTTCATAGCTTGAGGCTTATGCCCTAAACGCTTGAGTCTAAATACATGATACACCATCAGGCATCTCTCATATTGTGGAGTTATACTTCATAACTGTTTTGCCATCGTTGCATCACTTGGGTACCTACCCACCCACCGAAGAAGAGCCAAATAGCTCTGAAACGGTGCCGTCTGGGTGGTGGTATCCATCTGAGAATAAGTAACATTAGTCTTCTCCTTAGGTGAAGCGTTACTTATTCGAAGTAGTGCAATATCATGGCAACTCGTTGTGAAGGTATTCACAATATGAGATATAACTTAAAACGATGCCGTTTTACTAATATTCTGATTTATTCAGATATAGCTATGTATTTTTGATGCATTTGCACTATATTTATACATAGTCTAGACTCCTTCATAGCTTGAGGCTTATGCCCTAAACGCTTGAGTCTAAATACATGATACACCATCAGGCATCTCTCATATTGTGGAGTTATACTTCATAACTGTTTTGCCATCGTTGCATCACTTGGGTACCTACCCACCCACCGAAGAAGAGCCAAATAGCTCTGAAACGGTGCCGTCTGGGTGGTGGTATCCATCTGAGAATAAGTAACATTAGTCTTCTCCTTAGGTGAAGCGTTACTTATTCGAAGTAGTGCAATATCATGGCAACTCGTTGTGAAGGTATTCACAATATGAGATATAACTTAAAACGATGCCGTTTTACTAATATTCTGATTTATTCAGATATAGCTATGTATTTTTGATGCATTTGCACTATATTTATACATAGTCTAGACTCCTTCATAGCTTGAGGCTTATGCCCTAAACGCTTGAATTTAAGATAAAACAATAACTTTAAAACAACGAAACTAACATCGAACAACCACTGCAGACCTCGTAAACAATGCATTATAAAAACGCACAGTTTAAGAGGTCTCTTGCAGGAGGAGTCATCCTGAAGAGTAACGATTCAAGGAGGTAGTATCCACTTGATGCAAGTAAAGGAACGGAATAATCTATAACTAGTTCAATAGATATTTTGAACAAAATGTTGAGCATTCTCGACTACCATAATGAGACTTCAACGGCATAATGAGCTTCAACCAATGTCGGACATCCAACTATAGTGATGAGTTTATTGAGAAAGTGTTCACTGAGACAGCGTTGCTTTAGAAACACCTAGTACTTGGTTGCACAACCCTTAGCGCGCAAGATAGATCATAAAATAGAATACATGAGGTTTAAAGTCTGTTTAGGGTCAAAGGGGTTCCCCCATCTCCGCGTAGTCACCGGGGGTTCCCCCATTTCTGCGTAGTTTACATTGTGAGTGAACCAGTTGACTGGAAAAGCCAGAGATTTTAGTGTGCGGACTTTGTTTATGTGTGATGCCATGTACCATTGTTCTCCTGGTCCTTTAACCGCCAGATCCCAATCCATGAGATGATAGAAGGTCTTCTGGTTATGGTAACCTATGCAGCTTTTACTGCATCCCATTGTTTCCGGCTTTCGATGGTAATGATCCAGCTGCCGAATGGCTCACTCCACGTCATCCTACACACACACACACCTTCAATTGGATCGAGATAAGGTGCGTCCAGCGTCCATGATAATACGGAGACCTCACAAGAAAGTTTGTCCAACCAAGCCGACGCCATTAAAATCCTATGACACCGACCATAGCCTTATTGAAAGATACATTAGTGGTCCGTGTAGACGGTCATCAAAAACGATGCATATAGTAAAAAATGATAGCTTGTACGATGGACCTGCACATGCTAATTTTAAACCTGAATTTTCCAGTAAAGCCCCGCTCTCGGAAACGAAACATAGAGTCTCCAACCAAACATACTCCAGTACCAATTACTCTATCCCAACTTTCCTATGTTACCTCTTTCGCTAAAATACTTTTATTTTTTCTTTAACCTTGCACTAGCTATTTTCTTGTTTATGTCTAATCCTCCTTTTTGTTATTAAAGCACCGTGTAAAGAAGGGTTGCATTTATTGTAGCTGAGTTATTTTTTCTGCTTAAACAAAACACATTGACTTAAAATTTAAAATTATTAATAAATACAATTTGATTATTTTTGGTTTCTGAAATGGTTAAACAGGAAATTGATTTTCGATTAGAAGTAATTCAGAGATAACTGAGAATGCACAACACTTTGGGTGCAGAGGTTATACTCTCTTTCTCCTTGAACAAAATTCATTCATTACGATAAATATTATAGATCTCATTACAGAGAGAGAGAATAAAGATACATACTTGTAAACTGCCCATCAATGTCAACGCACAGTACCGATTTACAGTTTCGTTTTCCGTGATGCCATTTGGAAATACCTGTCTTTCACACATTGTAAATGCATTTGGAGGCTGCAAACAAAACAGAAAATTGATTCAGTTATACGAGCATAAAATTATAAACAGTTATCTCTGATATTTAGTAATTGATTCTAATCCATTACTCAGTGTTATTAGGAACTTGCTTGGAATAAACGGTATCTCCAGAGAGAGAGATGATTCTGGATAGTATCTGTCCAGTCACCTGGACAGATGATTCTGGGTACTCGTCCGCACCACGGGAAGGTGAGCCAGTCCCAGTAAAACACGTACTGTCTCAAAAGAGACTCTGACCCACCTAGCGTTGCCACAAGGTGAGCCAGCATCCTCTGGGGGGCCCCCTCCAGACGGGGAAAGGGAAAAAAACCACCCGTGGTGCAAGTAATGAGAGAAAAAAAACAAAGAAATAATAATAATACAATAAATAAATAATAACAACAAAAAAATAAAAATAATAAAAAAAGCTAGTGGTAATGATCAAAAAAGAAGTAATCAAACACAGCAATGTTCTTGTATTTATTCTCCAGCGACACCTCTATATTCTTTTATATCGATTAGCGGATCTTCTGAATCGCGAGAAAGATTTAAATGAAAGCACTAACAACTTGAAATACCAACCGCAAGATGGACATATTATATCAGAGACTTATAAATTGTAAATAATGTATTTGTATTTACAAAGCTTATAGATTGCATAAATCTTCATATTGTGGGTCAGACGTATTAGTTATAATAAAAACAGAATCTGTCAAGAATTTTAGATAAAATTGGATGCAACTTTTCACCTAAAATGGTGGGAGTTCGTATTATTAGATTTTCCTCGTCTATATTAGTCAGAAAGGCCATTTGGCGAAATAGCCGATTAACAACCAAAGATGGTTCAATCCGCGAACAGCCAATTAACTAGAGAGTGTATATTCTGCACATGGTATACAATAATTTGCAGCTAAATTTGGCTGCAACAAGCTTACTGCTTGTTGCTGCCAAATTTAGGAATATTTTGCTGCCAACGATTTAGGAATATTTTTTCTACTTTAACTAAATTCAAATGAATTTTATAATTGTGAAATGTTCAGTATGTCAGTCCAAAAGAATTCACAGGGAAATGAATATCGGAAAGTGAACATAAGTCTTTCATAACATCAACTCAAAAATTGAAGAATCACAAATCAAGATCACTAAGGATCACAAATTGTGAGTAATTTATGTGGAAATTCATACGGAATTTTGTGAAAGGCCTGGAACCGCAACAGATCAAACCAGTTTTGTTAGTAACGGTCAGTTGCTAAGTGAAGAGCAGGATCAATAGATCTAGACACAACAGCAATGCAGATGTTGTCATTATGATTCAGAGACATGAAAGCTGATTCCTAGATTTCTACTGCAATGGAAATCTCTCGGAAATTCTCGATATAATTGTTGCTTCGCTGCAAAGCAATAAGGTATTAAATATTAATTATTAATTATTATTTAATAATTTCAAGGGATTCAAGACAACAGAGTTTCCCGCTGTCTATCTCCGCAGTGCGCGAAGACTTTTAATAACCCCCTACTGTTTCCCTGGCATTGTGTTCAAATTTGCACGAGTGGCACGATAAAGAGTATACCTGCAATCAAATTCTATAAAAGACGAATCCAATATTCAATCCTAGGGTGAGATGTTTGTGTCGAGCAGCTGATGGCCAAATGAAACGGAGGCATAAAATGGTATGGGCATAGGACACCCTGGACAATGACATTAAGGTCATGACAAGAAATACCAATTTGTTAGTTTTGGTCTTCCCAAAATTAAAAACAAACGTACGATTCTAAGCGCAGATAGACCAGCCGTAAGATCGATTGTCAATAAGAATGAAATGCGCCAGTTCGAAGTCGGTGCTTGTTTCTTCCACAATAGAGGAAAATAATCTTTTTAGAATACCTGTATATAGGCAACCACCACAGCAATAAAATATACAAGAAAAATTAAAGGGGAATTCCATGCGTTTAATCAAAAAATCGGGTTCATAACCATCCGTATTTTCTATAGCTCTGCACAACACATAATAATCTGTTTTTAATCTGGCCAACGACAAAACAATACTCTAATAATCTGAAAATAAAATTGAAAATGAACTATATTTCACTCACCCGTCCACTGGAATCTATATAATTCTTAATGCATTCGTATCTGGAAATAGTATTAGTGGAATTGGAGTTCCCCGTCACTGAAATGGAAGCGAAAACTTTTTTTTTAATAATTTTAATGAAGATAAGCATAAATAGCAAAATGGATTTAATCTAAGAAAGTGAAAAAAAAAAAAAAAAAAAAAACCATAGCAGTGGACTATCCATTACTTCCATACTATCAACATGTTTTTTTACACCGAGGGGCCACTTTCTTAGGAACCCATTTCAAGGACACTTTCTTAGCCCATTTAACGGACAGTTCAGCCCATTTAGTAACAGTATCATAAAGCAGGTCGGCAGATACGTAGGGATATGTATACCTGCAGTTCACTGCAAGAATGGGCAGGGCAAAACAAAGTGATTTTGAACGTGGCATGATAGCCGGAGCCAGACGCGCCAGTATGAGTATGTCGTAAATTGCAACCTTGCTGGAATTTTCACGTACAACTGTATTTCCAGTGTATCGAGATTGTTCCAATAACTAAATAAGATCTAGCAACAGCTATCCTCTAATCAGAAACCGCCCCTTGATGCGAAAGGCCATGGAGGCTGACAAAGACTTCTGCAGGTCAACAGAACGGCTGCAGTCAATGAAAAACAACAATACAGTACAACAGTTGTAACCAAAGAAGCATTTCAGAAATCACTATCGCAGCCAAATACTGAACATGTTCCACTCCTATCAGCAAAAAACCAGAGTGGACTAAAGAAAACGTTGCCTGCTCTGACTAATCCCGGTTCCTATCATTTTACACTGATGGAAAGACCAAAATATGGCTAAAACATGAGTCCATGGACCATCCTGTCGGGTGGCAATAGTACAGGCTGATGGCATAGTGCATATCAGTACTTAGTGTAAGAGGGCTCCGCGATGCATCTTTGAGACGCAATAAAAATATTTTATAAAAGCCAGATAGGATGTGTTATAGTGTGGTCTGCGCCGTTTTGTGTTGGGTTATATTGGTCTGTTATTCATCTGGCCTCTTGACCTAGAGGCCCGTGGTACACTACAACCCCCTTTTCTAGTTGACGCCCAAGACAACGAGGTGGCCAGGAAGTAGGGATTACAAGGTCTCTGGCTGGGCAAACCGTGGAGTCGCCTGAGCAAGCCAGGGAGCACTCGTTAAAAAAAATGTGAAAGCTATTGTTGGAAAGGAACTCGGGGTTGACAGAGCTTGAAGGATAGGTGGGTGATAGGAAGGCGTACATCATCCACAGGGGAGGACTGTTAAGAGCGGTAAAAGTATGTCCTTAAACCTTGTTTAAAGCCAGGTTGTTGTGGTGATAGCAGAGTAGCTGCATTATAATAGTTTAGTTTGTTTGTAAATTTCTGTGCATGTATCTCATCATTTTTCTTTTCTCTCCTCATTTATTTGTAAAAATGTTCACAATGATGTTATAAGTAGTGATGCTTTTCGAAGTCTTCCATAAAGAAATGTACAAAAAACTCCAATTTATTTATGTCTTTCCTGTTGAACATTACCTGTACAATTTCAGAACTGTACATTTTTCAATTATATATTTGTATATTCATAATTTTTTAAGGGAACACCCCCTAAAAAGCCATTGGCTTATGTGTTCTCCCTCCCTTTTTGCTGTTATCTCCCAAAAAAGTGTATCATAAAATAGGGATAAATAAATTATTATTATTATTATTATTATTATTATTATGCTGGTTTATTCTATGGAAAAGTAATCTTTCAAAGACTTTCCCATGGATTGGTAGGAGAGCTATTGGTCTGTAAGAGCGAGGGTTTTTAGGTGGTTTGTCCAATTACGTTAAAATTAGACTGATGGAAGCATGTTTCCAGATGGCTGGAAAGGTTGCACGTTCAAGGCACTTGTTGAAGAATGTTAGAAGTTGCTTCGGGTAGATCTTATGAAATTTTGTGATGATTTCCACCTCCAGAAAGTCGTACCCTGAAGCCTTATTGTTCTTGGTTCTCTCTAGCGCTATTGCCAGCTCTAGTTCTGTGAATGATTCTTTTGGGGGTGTTGTGTAATAACTGTTGTTTTACGAATGTTTGCCGAACATTCTATAGTATTACTTGCCTAACGGCACCGGGGTTTTCTTAGAAACCTCAAGGTAAACGTTGTGACGCAGTAAAAACTCTCTGGATGCCAGAGATAGTGTGAGTGTTTGCGTTGTTTTGCGTTGTTTTGCGTAGTGTAGTGTTGGGTTATGTTGGGCTGTTGTTCCTCCGGCATTTAGCCGCCAAGGCCCCTAATGGGACCCCGCGTTTGTGTCCATGGGAGATAAGGTTCTGATAGTTTAGGTTATCGTTCTTTTAATATCATTTTGACTTTATTGTATAACACAAATACTAACACTAATATTACCCCTTCATATGCGTTGAAAAATTAATTAAAGTAAGGATAAACGTTATTAGGCAAAGGATGAGTCAAATTTTAACAGACAGATGGACATGATGATCTCATCAGCTGCTTTTTTTTTAAATTTGCATAATGTAAGTTTAAACAATCCGATTATAGAAAATACATTATTATATGGATTAACATAATATAAGCACAAATGATACAAATTATCTTACCGCAGATATACGCCGCAATAACTGTAAAGGCAGGAGGAATAGTACGTTTGTTTCTCACGAGACCACCTTCAATAACATTTGCAGCAATCACGATGCAGCATAAGAACAGCTGTGCACGGCTTGTAACCATAATCGAATAAAATTATAAACAGACTTCTTTTTCTATAAAAAATAAGCGTTCTTCGCTTAGCATAGTACTACCCATCCTCCGATATTTATATACATATTTCTGTTTAGTCATTCTTTTCTAAACAGTGACAACTCACTGCATTAATTAAAAAATTTTGTGATTGCTCATGCCTACATTAAAAACTCGAATAATTCCAGTCACGCAAAATGAGAGAAGAACAACTTGGGGAGAGTTAGGTGAATTAAGAGTTTAAAGGTGGTCAGAACGTACAATCAGAGAAAATGTAATTCGAGAAATCTATGCAGACACTTTTACAGTACCTATACGAAATTTTCTTTGATATTAATTATAAATAAAAGATGTAAAGATAACCAAAGATAAATCGAAAATTATCTTTGGTACGAGAACTGATCTTTTAAGATGCACCGTTGTTTACACTCCACATGTCCTATTTTCAGTGTAATACCCATAATTTTCGTTTTCTTTATGAATTTTCTTTAATAAATTAAAGTGTTAACTAAAAATTTATTATATTAACCCAAATAAACCGCGATTGTTTATGTAATTGGTTTATTAATAACTAAATGATTTCTACACTGAGATACTTTTGCGTTAGGAATACGCCACCTTTAATGCCCATCAGGGACTGGATACATCTCAGAAAAACTCCACACGATTTTGGAGGGTATCCACAAGTATGGCAACCACATTGCATCCCACGGTTTCCAGGTGTTCAATGGTACTGGGCCCAATCTCCGAAAGGCCACTTCATGACTTTCGCACATGCTCAGTTGGGTTGAGAGTGGACAAGTTTGGAAACCATACGAAGACGAAGACCTCGCCAAAATGCTCGTCGAACTAGTTCAACACCGTTGGAACGTTGCGACATTGAGCTTTGTCTTGGTAATCCGGAAAGGCGGTCACCATAAACCGCGCACATAATCAAGATATGATGGACCTGTACATCCTTCCAAAACTGTCATATTAGGCCCACTCGAGAATTACCTCACCTATTCGTGTGTCCATAAAAGTTCCTTTTGTTATTGAAGGGATTTGAACTCGGACCTTTCCCATCCGCTTTGGGGAAGACGATGATTATAAAAAAAAAAAAAAAAATTAATTATTATATTAGGATTACCGGCATTTAATACATTAACCCGTGTTTTTGTCTAGAAATTACGTGTGTTCTCTGGTCGATTTGCCTGTTTTGCTAATCGAAAAAACCCCAGTTTCTGGGGGGGAAATTTGCTATATACGCCTGAGACCTACTAACTCAGCCACGGAGTGAAAAAAGCCCACTAAAAGTTCCTCGCGTCATCGACGGGATCCGAATCCGGGTCTTCTCCACCGGGTGTGAGGAAGACAGTGACGATACCACTGTGCTAACCGCGCAGACTGCTGTATAGTGTGTTTAGCGTCTAATGGCACTAGGGGTTTCTCCCATCTCTGCGTAGTATACATTAAAGAAGCGTGTGCTATGCACTGCTGCTCCTGCCCACCTGGCTATGGAGGCGCCTGTAATGTTTTGTACCGTTGTTCATCTGATCTTTTAGCCGTTGGGTCCCTAATGAGACCCACCGTTGCCCACACTATACCTCGTGGAGGCAGACCAGGCACACTAGTATTTTAGAGATTTACTGTTTACTCTGGCAGGTCCTGCCACCTGCTTTCCTGAGATTTCAGTGGCTAGGACCTAAAAAAAAAAAAAAAAAAGAAAAAAAAGTGGGGGGGAGAAACGCTAGAAATTGGGTCAGGCCGAAAGAGATATAAGTTATGCGGGGTAGAGTTATATATATTTTTTTTTTAGTGTGGGGCTTGTGTAGTTTTGTCAAGGGTTAAACTCTAGTCGCAAGATAGCTAGAGAGGGAAGGAAGACTGAAGACTGGGGAGTGAAAGACAGAAATATGGGATCAATAGTGAAGATAACCCAAAAAGTCGGTGGGGCAAGCCCATACCTCACCAGGTGAAGATAGGGGGTGGCAGGGGGGAGGGTACAAAGTAACCATCCCCCCTGCCAAGAGAAGGGATGGAAAGTGAACCGAGTGAGGGTACCCGGTTCAGATCGCCTAACGACGTTTCGGCAGCAAACTGCACAATGTCTTTGTCGGGTCTTCGTATGCCATTCCTGGGACATGTTGTCCCGTCCGTGTGAGTGGTCAAGTTCAGATAATGGCTCCAGTTTAAGCCAGTAGTCAGATCCAGGTTAAGTTAATGATTAGTTGTTCTTCAGATTGTTGCTGTTAGGTTTTTGTTTCGTTGACGCATCTAAGGATCTTTATTCTGGATGACGAGTGGTTGGTTTGTAGGAAAATTTCTGCTAAGGTTGTGGGTATGTCCTTCTTCTAGTAAAAAGATCCTGCGCAAACTGCGTTAAGGCTTTATAATTGTCTTCGCTCTCCAGCAGACTGCTGTATGTGTAGTATTGGGTTGTGTTCTGTTGTTTTGTTGTTTGCTACTTGCCCGCAGTGGGATCCTATTTTGCTCGCCACCACTGCTGGGAGGTGAACCAGGTGTCAGGATGCCCAGGCGACCCTGGCTATCCGCCAGGGTCGCCTGGGCATCCTGACGGACAACAAAAATAATAATAAATAAATATTTATTTTTGAAAAGAGTGAACAAGAAAATATGAAGAAAGGTGGATCAGAATGAAGTTTAAAAAAGTAGTAGGCCACAAAGAAGGGTTCTACTAGAGTTTGAAGTTAATAGGAAGAGTGGAAACGGGTACTAGCCCCAGGGAGTAATCCCCCCCACGAAGTGGCTAGTGGATAATCTTATCACAGATGGGGTTAGCAGCTTGTCCTACTCCAAAAGAGGTCTGGTGTTTACGTTTTCTTATATCATTTTAAGTTGGGTTTGTGGCTTCGTTCATCCCGCTATACTCATAATCAAATTTGGACATTAACAATCTGGATGTCTGTGAGTATGCCAGTAAGTTGTTCATTCTGTTTTCATACTAGTGGTCTTGAATGTCGCTGCCATTGGTTTAAAGTTAGAGGTTCAACAGTAGTGTGTAAATTTAGTGAAATGCGGTGTTGCGCCTTTACTAGGGCTTGTGCTGGGACTCACACAGGATGGCGTCATTCGTATGTAGATCTTCAGCATGCCTTGTAACCTAGGATGAAGTTATTCTATGGAATGTTATTATTATTATTATTATCTTTATTTCTCCTAGGAGACACCCGGTTACATCCATTGACTAGGGGGTGTAGATCCATATTCTGTTATGCAACAGAGAATAATATTATATACAATTTTACATTATATGTAACACTCGTTGCTAATACATGTAGCACTTATTATCAGAATTATACGATACATTAATAACTTGTAATCTGCTTAAGACTTAATAAATAATCGAGAAAAATTTTATTCTACTGTGTTTAAAGCATAACATCACCATATTTACATTAGCACGGATATTCGCAGCAGAACAGCATAGAATACAATATAATACAGAGTAAAATGTTCATTTTTAACTGTTTTCAGCAGTCTGTTTCTTCTGTGGGAGTAGAGTGCTGTTACTGAGGGGTGTAAGCTGATTTCAATAAACAAAGGAGTGGGAGCTAATTTCGAAGAAGTTTTGAAAATTACGGTAAAAGTTAAAACAGGTAAAAACCATATTTTTCTATATGTTTACTACCCCTATTTTAATATGCAGTTAAAACAATGAATTTCGATTGTCGAAGTTATTACAGACACTGAATTAAATTAGGCAAAAATTATATGGGGGCGATTATTTTTATTTAAAAAGCATACGCGATGTTTTCTCTACTTCCGCTTCATGGTATCTGATAATAATATGTAGCAAGTTGTTTCTTTCTAAGGAGTTTCACGTCCAGAACTTATTTCATGCCCATGCATTTCATTCAGACGTGTTCGCGCTCCTGCTACATGCAAGAATTAAAAAGTCAGCTCATATAAAAAAGTCAAGTTAAAATGAAAATAATCTGAGTAATTCAGTTAAGAGCAGTTTTTTTATTTAAATGTCACGCTTCGTTCGTGAAATTTCATGAACTTCCGGTTAGCATCGCAGGTCTCTGAATTTGCCTGACCACAGTGGAATTTTCGATGACGAAGAGTAAATTGGTATATTCTGGAGAATGGGAATATTAAATACTAGAAAAGAAAGTTGTTTTGATTGTGCTTCTGCGTATCACTTTGTGATACGCAGAAGCACAAGTAGGATTTTTGGCACCTATGGCCTCTGATTTGCATTAATTTTTAAAGTATTATTTAATAATTAAATTAAATTAAATTAATTAAAGTAATTTTATTATTAAATAATGGCTTAATAAAATAATTAATATGATAATATAATTAAATTTTAATATTCCTTTTATGAATTAATTGTAATATGAATTAATATCAGCGGTCTAATTCCACTGACCAACATTTTTTTTTTTTTTTTTTTTTTCGTAATACCGGAGTAAAAGTTACAGCTTCTAAAGGAAACTGATTCTCTGATTCCAAAAATATCAAAAATATGTGGCTGTCACGTTTCCATTGAAAGATATACAGAAATTTTAACAACTTAATGAATGATCAATTAAAAATATACAATAATACATTTTCTATCTTAAAAATTAGTAATTTTAAAATGCTTTAATGAAACATAAAATATACTACATACATTTTATTTCCTATTTCCTTAGAAATGTTTGCCATTCACACAGTTTTTGTAATTGGCCTTTGCGCTTTCCATCTTAAGCCAGCAGTAATCACCCATCATAGTAGTATCCCAGCTATCATGGTATATCGCTTTTCGATTGTTAATATATCCAGATGAAAGCTTACATCACTTATATTTCCAAAATTTTGAGGGGGAAAAACTGAGATGGGAATGAAGAAAATAAATTTTCAGAGACATATCTTTAAAATATTGCAGCAAGGTTGACACCAGAGATTGATAATTATCTTCTTTCCTTCTTCCAAGAAATCCAGGCACAACTGCTTTAAACGATTGGAAAGCTGCTAGTTCAGTATTCTCTAACTTTATTTCAAATACATTATCTTTGAAGAATTTCTTTATTTGAGGCCCAAAGAAAATTCCTTCTTTCAGTTTTGTAATTGTTAAATTGAGAAACATTTCCTGTGCAACTTTTCCTTTTCCCAATTTTAATGACATGTATCGTTTTCTGCCTTAATGTAAAACTCCTGGCCATGTCGCCATGATGAGTATTATTGTACTTGTACCGTACTTAACAGCAATAAAGATAATTTGTATTTTTATTTTAAATGCTTCCGTCCTTATCCAGACCCTTCTTCGTTAATCCAAGTTTTATATGCTAATGTGGAAAAAGACCTTTTTTGGTTCAATCAGTAGAACATATTTTGTATTACTTCTTCCTAGTAAAAATTCCTCTCTCTTTTCCCACTTTTGCACAATGTAATGTTCTTCTGTTGCACGACTCTCCAACAAACATAGAAAAACACAGTATTTTGTGAAACTTCCCTGTAGACCAGTTACCCTAAGATCGCCGAAGACGTTCCAAGTGAAGTCATTGTACTTTATTGCACTCAGGACCTTGGACACACATTCATATACTTCTTTCAAGCCAATAATGGAGTAGAGTTATTGATGGGACACATTTCCATTGTGTAGAAAAACTGCTTGTAAACATAAATTTTGAGGCATCAATAAATATACACCATTTATTAGGATTGTGCTAGATACTCAGTTCGTTCAGAAGACCACTAATACCTTTATAGAAACACATACCATCTTCCATAACGAAATATATTTTTTAAAACACTTTGTGACGTTTTTGATATACTGAAATTTCATTTCTGCTTCTAGTAACTTCCACTTAACAGTAGAACCTAAAACCAAGGAGCCCTGCTTGCTCTTTAAATAAGTTTAAATCGCTAACTTAGTCATTCCTCTTCTTGCTTAATTAAGTGTGGTGTGCATTATAATTTTCTGGTTGGCAGTCGAAATCTGTTGAATTGGACGGTCCATCAAAGTCTGTAACGCAAGAATCCTCCCTATATTCATCACTACTTCCTTTATCCCATGATTTCAAGAGATCTGGTATCGGAAAGTTGTTTATAAGAAAGCACTAGTAAAGAGAGCTAAGCACGAAAGAAGTTCTTCTCGTACGTGAATACGAGAACGTACAGAGTAAATTTAATAGGTCCCTCATTTGGTTATAATGGAAGATCCATAGAAAGCCCAGTAGAAATGATAGATGATTTGAACAGATACTTCATATCGATATTTACAGTCAGAAGCAAGGTTCAGATCTCTGAGGAATATTGAGATTGTTGTAAAATAAGTGACATAACGATCTCAGACAAATGTTTGTTAGAAAAAGTACTGAGATTGAAGGAGGAAAAGGCTCCGAGAGAAGGTGATACATATTCAGTTGTAATTAAAATTGCTGCATATGAGTGTATTCAACAGCTGGGATTATTAATGAGAGCATCACTGGAATCCAGGAAAATTCTCCAGTGCAAGAAATATTTTTCCAAAAAATATTTTGGAACTCTTTATTGTATACACAAGGCACACACCGCACAAAATACCCTTTACTACTACAAGCCAGGGGGTTACATGAAATGATAACACAACATAATAAACAAGGCTGAGGGGAAAAAAACAACAGTATTATTACTGATTATACAACCGTATGATTAAAGACTCGAGCACAAATAATGACAATTTTACATATTATTGCTCTTATATTATTTCTCCCTGATTGTGGGGGGGGGGGGTACACCTCGTGATGGGTATTGCTACCAAATACACAGGATGCTCGTTGTTATGTCTGGTGTTACTGTTTGTTGAGGAACTCTGACTATCTTACAAGTGTTCAGGATTGCGTTTCCTTCTGTTTTCGGTTCTTCTGCTGCTGGTCTCTCATTTCTCTTCCATTAATCCTCATGGCTGCTACTACAGCACAATACTGTACACGGCTGTGTGGATGGCCTCCAGTGTTGCACCATTGCTGTCGAAGTAATGCGGTATTATGTGCCGATTGAAGTGGTCTGTGACTCCCCACAAGGTTCTATTCGGCCTCTGCTTCAAAATGACGTGCGACGTTGTGTGGTCCATTTCTTCGAATTCTGTTAGGACCTTTTTCCACTCGTCCTCTGTTCTGGATATCATGACCTCGTCTCTTTCCACTTCAGTTGCTGTGGATTGTATTTCTTCTGGCTCTTCCTCCTCTGGTTCGGTGGTGGTATGTTCTTCCTCCTCTGGTTTCGTATTCTTTATCCTTTGTAGTTGATCGTTTACGTCCTGCTTGATTTTTTCCAAGATTGCAGGAGCTATCAGGTTTTTCGTGACGATGATTCTTCTCTGATCCGCTATTCGCTGTTCGGTGACCTGAATATCCGGGAATCGTACCAACCTTGGTATGTAATCTCGCCCTGTAAGTTGTCATATCGGTCTCCAACTTTGTTATTTCATAGTATTCTTGCATGATGTACGTATTCATTTCGATGGTCCACTTCATGCGTTGGCGTTTTCTCCCTTTTTTTCTCCCTTTGTCCTTCTTTTGTGGTAGCCATAGGGGGAACAGCGCCACTCGCTCCACTGTCTGCCTCGGTAGATCATCTCCGATTTTTCGAACCGACCCCTCTGCCTAAGGCCTGAACGCGAGTGACTTTATCCTGCGCCACATTCGATGCAGTATGATTAATATTTTTCTGCGACATTGTCCATCTATGGAGGTGAACCTGTTTAGCTTCGGATTATGTCTCGTGGTAGTTCTCGGGAGGCCGACCGGGCTAGCCGAGTGGGTAAAGTACCTGCCCGGCAACCCAAAGGTCGCGGGTTCGATTCCCGCCTCGGGCTTGGATCAAAGTACTGCAAAAACCTTGGGAGGTGCAATATGGCCACAGAAGCCGATGCGCCAACAACTACCAAATCAAAAAAAAAAAAAAAGTTCTCGGGAGTGACGCCAGATGGCGCCACAACCTGCCTTAGCCACCACTGTGACCTTGGGATAGGTCCATTGGAGCAACTTTCACGATGTTTATTTATTTATTATTCGTTTTTTATTACTATCATTTAATTTATTATTATTATTCTAATTTTATTACTATTATTATACCGGTCTACCAGCGTGATGGAGCCGCGTTTTCTTCTGCTAAGGTGGCACTCGAACCAGGGTCCATCAGGCTGGTAGTCCAGTATCATAACCACTGGACTGCCAGCCAGTATTGTCTGTTTATTTCACAAAAAAAAAAAAAACCCGGGACGGAAAAGTGCCAGGAGGATGCTAATTACATAGCAGGGTACAAGATACTACGGGCAGTGGATTACGTATACTGAGCACGTAGTCTCGTCCCGAAATATTATATATTCATTTTATATTTAATATATATTTAAACATAAATAATTCTGCATATACATTATGCAATTATTTTAAAGACGAAATGCACAAGGCATAATATAATTAAACAGGATGCCTTCACACTACGTACGTAGTTTAATTTATGGGGGCCTCCGTAGCCGAGTGGGCAGGAGCGGGAGTGCAGTAGCACACGCTCTTTGAGTAGACCGGGGTTCAAGCCCCTGACTGCTGAATACGGTCGATCTGCCAACTCGCACTGGACCAGCGTGGCAGATTATGGTCCATTTCCCTCAGCATGAATTGCTGAGGAGGCTTCCATCCTGCAGTGGGTTGATAATGGCTGCACTTTACTTTACTTTTTACAGTGTATCTACAGCGACATTATATAAATATGCAAATATACATTTACAAGTCAGTAATTCCATATATAAATTATATATTTACGCAATTGATAAGGCGACCATGTTTCTAGTCAATAGCTTACCAATTATTATTTTCTTAAAGAAGAAAGTTTCACTTATGGTGCATTAAACAGTTTCTTTTACTCACAACTCTTTGGTATGTTATCACATTACAGGTGATTCATATTTTGGTAAGTTTATACGAATTCTGGAAGATCTCTTTCCGGTACGTTGCGTCCTCACAGAGCTTTTCTGCATCTGTCTGCAGGGAGTTAAATATTTGGACTGTATTTCACGGGAAGAATCTTCGTAGGTTACTAAGATTGTTGAGGATTGGATGAAATGCTAGATTTACCCTCCACAATGTCTAGCTGTGGCACGCGGTTTAACTAGAATACTATCGAGGGCTGGCGCGTCCAATATGCATGTGAGTATTTGTGCGAGAGTGTGTATGTTCTTGTTGATATCCTGCTGCATCTAGGGTGTGATGATGAGGTTTAAGTAGAGGATAGACCTTAAGATAGTAGAAGGGTGGCCAGCAACTCTGTTAAGCGATCTCAACTGCCAGTACTCGATCCCAAGGACAGACTTATAATGTGAGTCAGAAGCTGAGGACCAAATCTGAAAAGCATACTTTGGAATCGGAAGGACACACTTTACTATGTACTTGGTCGCTAGATAAGGGTCGCTAATTCCTACAAGTTCCTGTCTAGTAGCCCAGAACGTAGCGTATATTTTTGACTTCATTGGGGCAAAGTGTTGAGCAAACGTGAGTCTATAGTCCCACTTAAGACCGTTGTTTATAAATGAAAATATATAAACAACAGTAAGTTGGCAAGTAAAATGTTTTCTACGGATAAATCCTTTTACAGTGCAGAACATTCATCTGAGCAGGCGCAGAACTGTTGGAACAGTGGAGTGATGGAGAGGTCATCGGGAGCAGGTTCTAATGTCCTGTGACGTGGGTCCGAGAAGGAAGTCGATGGACTACGTTCTGCCTATGTTTTATAACTGCAAACTTGTAGAGGTCGCCGTCCAAGGAGTGTATATACTGCAGCATTTACACGGGTAGGAACCGATCATATAACTTTAACCGGTTTGGGGTTTCCTGAAAGACCACCCCAAAGGTCCCAAGGCTTGGGATTGGGATCCTCCATTCGAAATTAGCCCAGAAGTCTGGTTCCGAAACAAATAATTCCAACCATCATTTTGACAGCAAAGACCAGTCTTCTCTAGGGAATGATGGCAGGAAGACGTCTAATGTTAAAAGCTGCCACCATCTGGGTGGTCTTTGGTGAAAGGAGAGGCCAAAATTTGCATATGACCCACTTGGATAGCCAGAATTTGTCCGCGAAAATCCGTCTAAGATGCGTTGTAGCAGTTGAAGTCCAGACTTCGGCGCCATAAGAATGGCCGGATATACTCAGGTCTTAATGTGTCTGCACCCCCATAGCTTGGTCGTGGACGTGTGAAAGTTGTTGCTTAAACATCCAGCAGAGTCGACAGAACTTTATTTTCAGGTGGTCTATGTATTGTAGAAAGGAGGGCTTTTGGTCAAAATAATGCCCAGATCAGTATGTCGTTGGACAGCAGATATCGGAATCATCTTAAAATGTGTTGCCCCATTGATGGGTTTCGTTTGCGCGAGAACGTCAACTGTTTCGACTTCTGAGGATTGATGTAAACACCGAAACTGCAGAACGCCTCGAAGTTCTGGATTTTCTGTAGGAATAAGCCTACAGAAAATTATGATACAGTCAGTATTGTCTCCAGGGTTGATAGGAGTGAAAAGTTTTATGTCATAAGAAAAATATATAACATCAGTTCGGCCCTGGCAAACGGCACAAGAACAGCTGAGAACAAGATGCCAGACAGAATCCCGCCTTCTGGAACTCCAGCCGTAATAGTCGTGGTATAGTGCAGATTGCCATCGCGAACAATAACAGTCCGATTCTCAAACATTTTTTGAATAAACCAAAGCCCATCTCCAACAATGAGATAATACTCACGTAGTAGCCTTGCCAATAAGTGAACGGATATGGCATCAAATGCAGCTTGTACGATTTACTGTTATTATTTTAATAATTATTATCATTATTCTAATTATTATTATTAATATTATTATTTTATGGGGTATCCTATTGTATTGTATTGCATTATTTGTGTCATTATTATTACGTACAAGTTAGTGCAATAGCATCATTTCTGTACGTAGCCAACTAAAGTACACTGGTGTGCAAAATTTAAGGACCAGTCAGGTTTTCACCTGTAGCTTCTCATAGGAGTGGCCTGGATATGGGAAAAGCATACCAAAGGAACCTCGTGAGGTACAGAAATGATGAAGGAAACAACACCGATACAACAACGGAAACAAAACAGTACAGAGGGACTTTATTCAAAAATGGCAACATAGCACTGGCTACCATGATACAGATGCATCACTGCCAAAGATGGAACAAAGGGAAAAGGTGGTCCTCAGTAGGAGATATGGCCACCCCTAATGTCGATGCAGGCTTTGCACCGCCTGTCCATACTTAGAACAATGTCGTTGATAAGTTCTTGCGGTAACATCGTCCATTCCTCTGTCAGCGTCATCTTCAGCTGGTGAACATTTTCTTGTGGGTGTGGACGTGCCGCTAGGCGTCTCTCCAGAGCGTCCCATATGTGTTCGATGGGATTTAAATCGAGGGAAACGGGCAGGCTAATCCATACGAACAATGTCCTCACTTTCCAAAAGCATAACAACAGCTGCAGTGCGATGGGGTGTGGCGTTATCATCCATAAACAGGAACTCGGGGCCAATGGCACCTCGGAACAGACACACATTGGGAAGAATTACCTCATTACAGTAGCGTGCACCGGTTACAGTACCGCCTTCCAATATCTGGAGTTGTGTACGTCCGTCCAAGATAACGCCTCCCCAGACGAGAAAACCTCGACCTCCATATCGATCCCTTTTAGTGATATTTGCGGGGTGATACCGCGTGCCAACCTCTCGCCAGATTAGCTGCCGTCTAGAATCGTTGCTGAGCCTGAATCTACTCTCATTAGTAAAGAGTACCTTAAGTAAAGATTTTGTGGTTGTAACCTTTAGAAATAGTAGAAATTTGGTCCTTAAGTTTTGCACACCAGTGTAGTTACGAATTGGCATCATTTAAATATATCTCATATTGTGAATGCCTTTGCGCTATCACAGCACCAAGATATAATTAAATATTGCGTCAAGATATATTCAGTGATGCCAATTCGTAACTACTTATGTGATTGGCTACGCACAGAAATAATGCCATTGCACTAACTTGTACGTAAATTAACTTCTTTTGTAACCTGAGGCTCTAGCCCTAAATTTCGTTTTAATCTAAATTATTATTATTATACTGTATTATTATTTCTTCTCAGTGGGAGGGGGAGTTCCACCCCGTGGCGGGTTACTGCTGCCAAATACACAGGTTGGTTGTTGTTATGTCTGGTGTTACTGTTGGTCGAGGAACTCTCTGACTATCCTACAGGTGTTCAGGATCGTGACTTTCTGGAGTTCCTTGTGTGGGTCCATTGGCAGGCTTATTGCTACTAGGCTCTTGTGTAGGGACTTTGGCACCATACCGCTGGTTGACACGATGATCGGGATTTTCGTTATTTGTTGCATATGCCACATGTCTTAGGTCCGTGTACTTCCTAATCTTTTCCTCATGGGTTTTCTGGAGGTTGCCACTGTTGGGCACCACTATGTCAATCAGATAGGTCGCCTTTTCCTTCTTATCGACAAGGGCTATGTCTGGTTTGTTAATCACTATTATAATTGTAATAAGAAAATTTTTGATACTTACTGATTCGGTAGATTAGAATTACTATGCATAAAAATTACTATCTATGTTTGCAGTATTGGAATGTAGTATGTGTTGCAATTTCTTTATCTTTTCTTTTTAAATAATAAATTTGTGTGGAAACCTGTTGTATGTGATGAATTGCAACTTGTCAAGAAATTTAATTTTCTTAAGAAGTTTTTATTTATTGTAAGTAAATTCTTTTCATGAATAAATCGTATTTTATTATTGTTATTAGTTTCTTTTATTATTTCTCCCTGATTGGGGAGTTCCACCCCGTGACTGGTATTGCTACCAAATACAGAGAATGGTTGTTATGCTTCGTGTTAGTCGAGGAACTCTGACAATCCTACAGGTGTTCAGGATTGCGACTTTCTGGAATTCCTTATAGGTGTTCTCTGGGAGATCTATTGCTGCTAGGCTGTTATGTAGGGTCTTTGGCACCATATCGGTGGTTTACACGATGATCGTTACTTGTTGCATATGTCACATCTCTTTGATCTCCAATCTTAGGTTCGTGTACGTCCTGATTTTCTCCTCATGGGTTTTTTCGGAGGCTACCAGTGTTCGGCAGCGTTATGTCAATCAAAGAGGTAGCCTTTTCCTTCTTGTCGACAAGAGTTATGTCCGTTCTGTTGTGTGGGATTGTCTTGTCCGTTATTATGACGCTGTCCCAGTATAGCTTTGGGTTGGAGGTACGTGGTACTCATACTTGTAATGCGATATACTTTATTTGATCAACTGGTATTTCCATGCATATGATGTATTATCCTGGCTACCTGATCGTGTCTACGAATATACTCACTCTGAGTGATCACCTTTCATCCCTCTGCGATATGTTAGATCGTTTCTGAGGCGAAGTGGCATCGTCGACATGTGGCATCTGAAACTCCGGTCTCCTTGGCGATGTACTTTCTATAGTTTCTTGTTTATTACCTGTTCTTGGATGGCCAGCATGAATTCTTCAGTCTCGGAAAAGAGCCTGCCACTCGTGAGCCATACACTGGAAGCCTTGTGTGATCTTGATGAAGGTCATTGTAGCGTCTGCCATAGAGTGTCTTCTTTGCCCATCTTTCTAGCTTTGTTTTTGCCACCTAGGTGGGAGATGACTCCTCGCTTAGACTGAGTGGGATATGCCGTTTGTCTGTCATCCTTATGGCCTAGTAGAGTGCTGTTGTGTTTTTCTGAAAGTAATTCTTCATTATGGCATCTTGAAGGAGATGCCGTAATGGCATCTCCTTCGCAATAGAAAATTGTAATAATACAAGAGGATTGATAGATTTAGAGTAAAAAGTGAAATGTGGTCAAGATTTGACAATGAATTTAGGAATAGTGTTTCGTTAATTGAATGGGATTATTTAACATCAGAAAAATTTATGAATAAATTAACTGAGTTTATACAGAGATCATGTAAAAAGAGTATGAAGACTATGAAATCTGTTAATCGTCCTGTATTTTGGTGAACTGAAGAATTAGGTTTGAAAAGAAAAGAAATGTTTAAGAAGAGGCGTCAGTTTCAAAGATTAAGAAGATTTGGTGATTCGGATTTATGTAAGACTCTGAGAGAACAATATAGAAGTTTAAGGCGTGACTTCGTTCGTGCTGTCTTCAAAAAACTAAGATAATTAAATGGAGGGAGTATGTGGGAGAGCAAGGATCAAGGGACCCTTGGAATTCAGTATTTAAAATTTTAAATAATAAAAATCACTTAGGAAAATATCTTATACAATAGGAAGTGATGATAATGAAACATTGACTTGGAAAGATTCTATGAATGGGATCTTGGGGGAACTCTTCCCGAATAATGATGATCAGGAAAGTATAATGCAAAGACAAATGATCTCAGAAAATGCTAGATATAATTCGAATCAAGAGGATGAGCCTTTTACAATTTTGGAGGTTAGTAACGCAGTAGACCGTGCAAAGGATGGCAAATCGCCGGGTCTGGACAAAATAGAGGTAGAGGTGTTTAAGAGACCATTCAGGATGTTTCCTGAATTGTATGCAAAATTATATAATAAATGTTTAAATGAAGGGGCTTTCCCACTGGTATGGAAGATTGCACAAATAATATTATTGATTAAAAGCACAGATAGAATGTTAAATGAAACCGGGGCATACAGTCCCATTGCTCTCCTTTCTGTTCTAGTAAAAACATGAACCGTATAATGATTAGATATGAAAATAAATGTCTATCATCTAAAAATCGGTATGGGTTTAAAAAAGGTTGCTCTACTGAAGATGCGACATATAGACTGGTTCAGATGGTGGGAGATAGTGATGAGCGATATGTCCTTGGTATATTTGTCGATTTTAAAGGTGCTACCGTCTCTGGTGGGAGGGCATTATGAATAGGATAGGCAAGACCGAGTGTTCCAATAAGTTATATTCTGTTTTTAGGAATTGCTTTGTGAATCGTGAAGTTGTAGTAAGAACAATATATACTGAGATTAAGAAGAGTGTATATAGAGATTGTCCACAAGGGTCGGTGGTGGGTCCCTTTTCATGGAACATTGTGTTTGATGAATATTTAAATTTGGAATTGGTTGGTGTTGATAAAATCGCATATGCTAATGATCTTGTCTGAATAGTAAAAGGGAATGCAAGATCGCAAATAGAAAAGTTGACTGAAATTGCTTTAAATACACTCCAGAAGTGTGGACTACAAATATCAAGAAAAAAAAAACAGTGCAAATGCTATTAAAAGGTAAACTTAGTATGAACCGGGCCCCCAATGTGAGGCTTCTGGGTCAGTCGGTTCGATATGTAAAGGTAACTAAGTATTTGGGTTTAAAGTTAGAATAGCGACTATTTTTCACTGAACATGTTAGGTTTTTAAAGGAAAATGTGAGGGCACTCTATGCTAAGTTGCGGAGGGCGATAAGAGCTGATTGGGGAATAAAAGGCCGAGCTATAAATATGTTATATGAATGCCTATTTATCCCAATTGTAACATATGCCTCTGCAGCTTGGGTGCATGGAGTGTCAACTGCTCTGGTTCAAAAACATTTAAGTCAGGCTCAAAGATTCGTGTTATTGTCTATAACAAGAGCATATCGAACCGTCTCTACAGAGGCCTTACAGGTGGTCTCAGGTACGGTCCCTGTCTGGTATGAAGTTTTGTTGTCTAGCATGATATATTTTAAAAAAAGGAATATCAGAAAAACTCATATCGATATAACATCTTGCCCGGATATAAATAGAGATTACACTGCTATGGATGTGAAATATGAAAAGAAAAGAAAAGGATATTGAATGAAATAAAAGAGAAATAGCAAGTGCAGTGGAATGAAACAGATAAAGGAAGGCAAAGTTATGAGTTTATACCAACAGTGGATATAATTGATAACAAAAGGAAACCCTGGCTACAATTTGGGATGCATGTGGCATTTCTTTTGACGGGACACCGACTTGCCTTGAGACTTTGTCAGTTGGGGATGAGGAATGATGAGTTTTGCACTTGTGGTGAATTGGAAACATCTATGCATATGATGTTAGATTGTGCAGTCTATGCTGATTTGAGACATGAATTGGAGGTTTCTATGGTAAATCTTGGAAGGGGGGACCTTGTGGACCCTATTCACAGATAAACGGTTATTTTCCTATTTCAATAAATTATATGGCCCCGGTTTTTAAAAGAAAAGAGCATCTACAGCTAGATAGTAGATGCCACGCCTCATAGTGGCCGGGGCGGTAACTCTTGACATTAAGATAAATGAAGCAATTTTATATTAGATCTTTCTTTCAAGAGGCTAAGTGGCTAAAGTATTATAAATTTTTATATTTTGAGTTGAGTTAAAATTTATTATTTTGTGTTATAAGTTGAATTCTAAAGACTATGGTATAAGAACCCAATTAGTCTAAAACCATGGATAGGCTTCGGGGCTGGGAAATGGATAGCTGATTGGAGGTTTAATGTGTATCGCTGTTTTCTGTTACTCGATGAGGCGTATCAGGCCCTTCGTCACTCTTTCCGAGCTATTGTCAGTCTTTTCACGGCTGACTTCCGGTGGTGTTTGCAGCCTTGGTCATCCTTGTCTTTCTCATGATACCCTCCAGCTTGTTGTTAGTCCAATCTATGATCCCGAACTAGTATGTTAGCACTGAGACTGTATAGGTGTTTATTGATTTAACTGAGTTCCCTCCGTTCAGCTTTGCTTTCAGCAGGCTTCTGAATCTCTGGTGATATTTTTCGGTAAGGCAGGCCTTGATTTCCTTGTGCTGTAACTGCTGAGCCTGCATCATCCCTAGGTATTTGTAAGTCTCTCCCTTTGTCATGGCTTCGTTGTCTTTACCGGTCTGCAGCTGGTAGTTTTGACCTACTAATTTCCCCTGATGCAATCCGTGGGTCTTGCATTTGTCTAGACTAATTCCATCTGATATCATTGCTGAATTCTTCGGTGACCAGAGTTTTTGGTCTCGTGTTTGCTGTGGACGTTCTCTCTCTTCAGAGTGCTCTTCAATTTTCCAATAAATTTCGTACTTCTGTTACCTTGTTGGTACTGGATCAATTGGCCTATCTTGACTCTTAATTCTTCTTCTTCTGTCTTCTGCTGAAGTCTTCTCTCCCATGCTGGTTCCTTCTTTTCAGTTCTTCTGCTATTGGTCTCTCGTTTCTTTTCATTAATCCTATTGACTGCTATGACAGCACAGTATTCAACTGTGTGGATGGCTTGCAGTGTTGCACCATTGTTGCAGAGGTAATGTGGTATTATTTCCCGATCGAGGTGGTCTGTGACTCTCCACAGTATTCTATTGGGTCGTTAATATTATCTCTCTATACAATAAAAAAAGTTTTCCTCCTAGTGATATTTATTCGAGCCAATGGGAGAAGAGAGCGAGGCAATTACTTCTCTACAAATGCAATTAATTATTGACAACTGCCCCCGTTACTCCACTTGTTCAGATTACGAACCTAAGGGGGCATAAATTCAAATTGAGGAAGGATAGATGTAAAATTGATGTGCGGAAATTTGCCTTTAGCCAGCGGGTGATTAATTGGTGGAACAAACTTCCATCTGTCGTTGTGGAAGTTGATAGGTTAAATTTAAGGAGGACCTGGACAAACATTTAGAGAGAGATTGTTTTGTATTTTTTTTTTTTTTTTTGGCTGATGCTGCATAAGCTCATACACTTGCTGTCTTGCATCGCATGCCACTACTACTGCTACTACTACTACGTTCACCAACCTCCTGCTCGTGATTCACTGTCTAACATTTGATGTTCCATTGTAACGTTTTTTGCATATTAATGAAAATTGTATACAGTATTTGTAAATATTTTAAATATTTGTATAGTTTGTAAATATTTCAGTTAAACAATTTAGTCCTGCTATTTGGGATGCAACAATATCCCTCATGCATTATGGGAACTCGAAGCAAAAGGCCTTTTTTCTAAGAAAGCTATGTGAACGCGGAAAAAGGTCATTTGTTACATAATGATATTTATTTCACCTTCAAAATTCCGTGCACTACAAATATACAGGTAAATAATGACATAGGTCATTCATTTCCTGATTAGATGTCGATCACAGTGACATATTTGTTTATAATACATTGTGGACACCGGAGTTTACCCCTCTCCTTAGATCCTTTTTCATAACCATAGATGAAGCAGAAATATCGTACAATCTAAGAATCTAAGGTCAGAAAAGTATAAAATACAGAGGTGCTAAAACTTGGAAAAAACTTCCTGCAAAAATCAAAAATATCACTTCACTAAATCAATTCAATTAATTGAACACATCACCAGGGATGTCTGATTCAAATTACCTACCTATACAACTCCTGGATTTTAAAAATACCAACATGGAAATAATGTACAAATGTTAATGGAAGCAGTTGGCAAATATTTTGTAAATTTCTGTGCATGTATCTCATCATTTTTGTTTTCTTTCCTCATTTAATTGTAAAATAGTATACATATTATACACACAATGATATTATAAGTAGTGATGCTTTTCGAAGTCTTCCATAAAGAAATGTACAAAAAACTCCAATTTATTTATGTCTTTTCTGTTGAACATTACCTGTACAATTTCAGAACTGTATATTTTTCAATTTTATATTTGTATATTCATCGTTTTTTAAGGGAACACCCCCTAAAAAGCCATTGGCTTATGTGTTCTCCCTCCCTTTTTTGCTGTTATCTCCCAAAAAGGTGTAACATAAAATAGGGATAAATAAATTATTATTATTATTATTATATTGTTTTTTGTCTGGCAGCACCGGGGATCTTCCCCAACTCCGTGCTTTTACTCTGTGTAGAATACAATACTCTGTATAAGACCAGTGTGTGTGTGTTTTGTGAAGTATCGGTATGGGTTGTGTGTTGCTCTGCCCACTTAGCCTGGGGGGAATGTGGAGAGCCACTAACAACCCCAGTTTCCGTCACCGCAACGGGTAGGCGGGCCAGGACACATTAGGAGAGAAGAAAGCTCTGGCGGGGAGAACCCTGGGGTAGTCTAGGCGTGTGATAAAACGGGTAGAGAACAGAGGTGGAACGTTGAGACACTCACCTGATTTAAAAAGGAAGACAGTAAGGAAACACCTGGTACAGGACACCCATCCTGGTCCATAGGGTGGGAGTTGAAATTGGGTGGTAGGATGAGCCACCAGGCAAAAGGGAGTAGGGGCCACATAGGGTGGGGGAAAGAGACTTAACCACCCCAGGTGGTAGGAATAAAAGAACATAGGGAAGGAGATTCCTATGGTGGAGGGTGATTTTTGCTGCTTTGTCCCACACTGGCCTTGGGGTTACCCTAATGGCTAGTGTCAGCATCTCACACCATGCCAGTTGGGAAAAGCTGGATAACCATGGTTATCCAAGCAAAGTGCTGGTATTTCACCGGTTGATGAAAGTCATCTACCACCTGTTACTTGGAGCTCTTTGACTTCCTCTCTTTGCAACTTGACTTTCTCCAGTCCAACTTTCCTAACAGTGGGGTAATTTTCCTTGGTGATTTTAATGTTCACAACTCCAGCTGTCTTCCGTTTTCTAGTCACACCGACCCAGCTGATCGAGATGCTGAGGCTTTTGCAATTACTAATGATCTTGCGCAGATTGTTCATTTACCTACAAGAATACCGGACAATCCTAATCATACAGCCAACACATTTGATTTGATCTTTTTCTCACAAACAACCCTTCTAAGTACACGGTCGAAGTGAGAGGTCCTTTAGGCACTTCAGATCACAACTTGGTGATTGTCTCTTCTCCAATGGAACCTTTATCTCATGGCTATTCCCAACCTCGTGTTGTTTGGCATTACAAGAATGCAAAATGGGATGACCTGCGAGACTTCTTTTCTTCTTTTCCTTGGTCGGATTACTGTTTCAAAAGTTCTGATGTCAACGTTTGCTCAGATCGTGTGAGTG
This sequence comes from Mastigoproctus giganteus, assembly GCF_048544385.1. Taxonomy (NCBI): domain Eukaryota; kingdom Metazoa; phylum Arthropoda; class Arachnida; order Uropygi; family Thelyphonidae; genus Mastigoproctus; species Mastigoproctus giganteus. Next base: position 70,802,778 of record NC_143587.1, on the reverse strand, counting down.
AAATTATTCTTGCAGTAATGGAATCCTTTATCCCACACTCCACTTTAAAATCTCGTCCTTTTCCTAAACCTTGGTTTTCCAATAAATGTGCTAAGGCTGTTCAAGAGAAGAATGTTGCATATCGTAATTGGCTTGTTTCTAATTCTTCAGTTTCATTTTCTGCCTACACCAAAGCTCGCAACAATTGTAAAGCAGTTATTAACCAGTCCAAACTAGAGTTTGAACAGGCTAAGAGTAGAAAACTTGCTTCTTGCCCTAATGGTAGCTGAGCATTCTGATCTCTTGCCAAAGCTATTGGCCGCAACTTTTGCCCATCTCTGCTCCCACCTCTGTCCAAACCAGATGGTTCGGTTGTCACTTCAGCCAAGGATAAAGGTGACCTGCTAGCATGCCATTTTTTTTCAACTCATGCATTAACGATCTTGGTAAAACACCTCCCACCATTCCCAACACGCTCCATTCAATGCTCCCTGTGGTCTTTCGTCAAAAGGGTGTCAGAAGGATTTTGACGAATCTTGATGCTAAGAAAGCTCCAGGTCCCAATGGTATTTCTCCACGTGTTCTCAAAACCTGTGCTCCTGAACTTACTCCCATTCTTTGCCGCCTTTTTTCACTTTCTTATTCCAAAAGTGTTTTTCCTTCTGCTTGGAAATTTGCTCATATCCAGCCAGTTCCTAAAAAGGGTGACAAATCCCTCCCATCCAATTATCGTCCCATTGCAATTACTTCTACTCTTTCTAAAGTAATGGAGAAATCAATTAACTGCCAACTCTTAAACTAGCTAGAAACCTTCCGTCTGATCAACGATCGCCAGTATGGATTCCGTCAGTGTCGATCCACTGGTGATATTCTGGCTTATGTTACCCATTTATGGACTAATTCAATGGAAAGGTTCGGTGAAACACAAGTAGTTGCTCTTGACATCTCAAAGGCTTTCGATCGTGTTTGGCCTAAAGGTCTTTTAAACAAGCTTCCATCTTATGGTTTGCCAACTGTTTTTAGTAATTGGTTATCCAGTTTTCTCTCTGATCGCTCACTGAGGGTGATGGCTTCCTATACTCACTGGGGCAAAACTCCTTGGGGTCATTATTGACCATAAGCTTTCCTTCTATCCTCATCTGATTTACATAAGTACTAAAATCAAAAAGTTCACGAGGTCAATTATTCGAATATCCAGAGGGGAGTGGAGTCTCTCTCTCTCTCTCTCTCTAGGAAGTCACTCTTTCTCTACTATAATGCTGTTTTCCTGCCCATAGTCACCTATGCAGCAGGAGCTTGGTTTCATCGGGCCACCAATTCCAAAATGAAGTTAAAACTGAATTCCATCCAGCGGAGCATGCTCCTCTCTATTTTCAGAGTCTGTAGAACAGTTTCCACCGCTGCAGTGCAAATTATTGCGGGGTCGCTCCCATTGGATCTATTTGTCATCTATCGTGGCATCTGCTTTCGACACAAAAAACAAATATCTTCAGAATTACTTGGTATCCAGCTAAATTTAAATGTAGATCCTAAAAAAGAGAAATCCAGATACTTTAACGAGCTTATTAGCATCTGGCAGACCAGATGGGACATCACCGCACTTGGAGCGACTACATGAAAATTCCTGCCTGATGTGACCTTCTTACTCTCTAAATCGATTAAAACCTGGTGCTCTTTATCTATGGAAACTTGCTTTCTGGTAACTGTACATGGCTCTCTCAATCAAAAACTCTTTCAGTTTCGCTTGCATCACACCGATCTCTGCAGCCGCGGGTATACAGAAGATTGGAGTCACCTGCTCTTTAACTGTGCAATCTACGACGATCTTAGGGTGAAGCCCCGAACTGACGTTCCAGATCTCTCTCTCTCTGCAGGGCGGGAGGAAATGCTTCTGCAAAATAAGAATCAACTCTCAGCTCTTCAGAACTTTGCCTCCGAGGTGTTTGCTCGCAGAAAAAGAATCAACGCCAGAGTAGCGCACCAAAACAATCCACCAAATACAACTGTGTAAGCGGGACAAATAACAGTTTGTTTCTCTGATTTATTTTCTTCTATGGTTCATGTCTGCATGAATTGTCATTGCACTGATCCTAAAGGTCACCAGTTCCACATCTGAATTATTCTGGATACAAGAGTACTTATTGAAGCCTACTTTTTTTTTGTTTACTATTTGTTTATTATTATTATTTTTTTTATTTTATTCTTTTATTTATTTATTTTTTTTTATCCAGTGTCTTTTTTTTCTCGCTAATGATGTTTTTTCTTTTTCTTTTTTTTTAACCAGCACCACGGGTTGTGTTTATTTTATTATTATTATTATCATTATTATTTTTCTTTTTTTTATTATTATTATTTTTATTATTATTTTTTTTTATTTATTATTTTTTTTTTTCGTCTCTCTTGCTCCTTTCTTTTTCTCAAGAATGGGCGCCCGGCGGAATCTGGCCCACCTTTTGGCAACATCAGGTGGGTCAGAGTCTCTTTTGAGACGTTACGTGCCCTACTGGAACTGGCCCACCGTCCCGTGGTGTGGACGAGTAACCTGAATCATCTATCTAGGTGACTGATGCGTCTGGGTAGCCAAGTGGCCAGAATATAACAACAGGACACACACACAATACACAGAAACCTACGTCACACACATATCTAGCCCATTTGTAGTGATACAGACAGTTTACATATACACATGTCTACATATCCTTACTTTTTGTACAATTTCTTGCTCACTGCGATTCGGCAATTCTTTGGTACAGACCCATATTTGTTTTAACGGGATAATGCCCATACTATACCGTTGACCTTGCCTGAGAACTGTTCATGGATATTAATATACAAATATTAGAATGACCGGTACAAAGTCAGATTTGAAACCTATGGAACACCTACAGGATGAAACGGAACAGAGTAAGGGCCAGACCAACAGTCCCACATCGGTAGCTCAGCTGGTTCTGCAGGAGGAATGGAGGACTATGCCTGGTGTATTGTAACGTTCTTTGGTAGAAAGCCTACTCAGGAGAGTAGAGTTTTTCGCAGTGGCCAAAGTAACCGATACGCCATTAACGTGAGTGGCAGTGACGTCGATGTGAAACCAACTTCTGTCCTGTACTTTTTGAAGGGTTATACTTTTCAGTATGAAAAAAAGCTTTGACGGTAAATTTTCATTATAAAATATGAAAAATCATGATACGAAAGGTTAATTTCATACAATGTGTCATAATAGTTGATTCGTCTTTTAAAGAAATGAGACCAAAGGAAAGCATCATCTATTTTATTATGGTTTTCTTGAATACAGAAAAAATCAGGTAATCTACACTCTGAAGAGCCTCTTTGCAAGGAAAGCAGCCTAGAGTAAACGATCTCCTAAAAAAAAAAAAAAAAAAAAAAAGATTAATAGTTAATGAGTGCAAATGAAGGTAGGATATATATACTGTACAGTGATCAACAGCGTGTGAATTGAAACACTTATTTCAGTCTCTGTGATTTCATTAATTAAACTATAATTATAATAGTATGCTGTCAACACTTTCGTAATGCAGTTTACTCATTTATTCCTGGATTTTAACAACAGTTTAAATATAACCCTTCTTCTGTGATTAATTATAATAAGCAAATAGTAATAATTTGGTTTTTTACGTATTTCGTAAACTTTTACTCGTTTTTTTGCTCGTTTCTTCGGCAAACAGAAAGACTAGAAAAAGCAAATGAAGAACATTTCGCTTCTGCGCATCCAGCTCAAGGAATGAATGGGCATGTTGCCCATTCATTCCTTCAATCAGCGCACGGCAGCAAGCGTAATATCCAGTTATAGACATAGATAATACACGGTATATGGATAGCCTATGTGATACGCATGAAAAAAAAATTAATCATTATTACTTTATTTACTTAGAACATCCTCTGTGTAACAGCCACGCTATTAATATTTTAATAAAATTTGGATTAGCTAGAAAAATCTTTCCAAAAGCGCGAAATATAAAATTTCATGAAAATCCATCCACTCGGGAGTCGAGTTATTACATGCCGACGGACAGACGAATAGACATGTTGGAGACAATAGGTGCTTACCCAATCCGTGTTAACGCACCAACAAAGGTTAATAATTTACTAACAGCGGCACACAAAAATAAAACTCACATATTCTTAGAATATAACTACGCCCACCCGTGTCACAGAAAATTAGTTCAGTACATTACGGAAATAAAATATAGAAAATATTAATAGATACTCGTATATGAAAAATCCTACCTGAAATGATTTTGAAAGCTTTTAGACAAGGGATTGTCTGCAGCTCTGAAAAAATTATGTGGAAGACAAAAGATATATAAATTACATAATTTATTTTAAAGAAATTATTAAACAGTTTTATACAATACAAAATGATGGAGACATTTCTGCAGAAAATAAATTAATTTCGCTGTGGTAAATGACCCTTGATAACTAGAAATTTTTTGAATTGCATCGGTTTTTTTTATTATTGTCAAGCGGTCGTGCCAGCCATTAAGGTAGGTATACGACGCCTTGCGAAGAGGAATCCATTGTTCTTGAATAGATTAGGAACGTGGTCACCAAAAAGTTTTAATTAAATTCAATGATTATTGAGAAGTTCTCAAGTGTAGAGAATACTGCAGGAGCATCGCCACTTTTGACTGACAAATGAACATTCAGAGCTGTAATACTCAATACGTTCTACGTTGATATTAATATTTGTAAACTAATAAGAGGAATTTACCTCAATATAGTACGTAGAACACTTCCGTATGATACTCTCCAGAAATTAAAACGAAAAAATCGAAAACTTACATTAGAGTAAAAAATAAATAATTAAAAACAATTTAAATCAATTTAACATTTTAACGATTTTCCGTTAAAATGTTAAATTTTTCCGTTAATAATTTAACGATTTTCCTTCCTCAGGAAGGAAAATCGTTTTGAATATTTTCGTTAGATTCTTTTTAATTTTTAATTGCATTAAATTGATTTTTAATTGTGTTAAATTGATTTAAATTGGTTTTTAATTATTTATTTTTTACTCTAATGTAAGTTTTCGATTTTTTCGTTTTAATTTCTTGAGAGTATCATACGGAAGTGTTCTACGTACTATATATTGAGGTAAACTCCTCTTATTATTTTACAAATAAATATTTCATTTATTTATTATTTATTATTATTTATTAGTTTTATTATTATTATTTATTTTTTTTTTTTTTTTGGGTGGTGCAGCATAAGCCTAGCACCATATGACCATTACTAATACTAATACTAATATCTTGAAATAGCTGGTAACATCCAGTGCCACCCTAAAAACGAAGGCACTCTAGGAATTTTAGGGTCACCTGTGGAAAAGCAAAGTTAGCCATAACAGCCATACCCCTGGATAGACCTAGAACGGAAAAAAATTAAGGACATACAAGAGATGACAGAATGGAAGATCCGGGAGGAAAGAAAAAAACAGTCGATTAGGAAGTCCCATAACTGGCGAACCACAGGAACAGATAACATCTACAATTAATTACTAGTACAAGAAGTTCAGGTGCACACACAGGCACATAGCGAAGCAGTTCACACAGATGATAAAGCAATCTGCGCGACCACAGTGGTATCGTCACCGTCCTCCCCACACCGGGTGGAAAAGGCCCGGGTTCGAATCCCGTCGATGACGCGAGGAACTTTAATAGGCTTTTTACACTCCGTGTATGAGTTAGTCGGTTTCAGGCGTGGACAGCAAGGCATTCCCCCCATAAACTGGGGTTTTTTCGTCCAGCAAAACAAGCAAATCGACAAGAGAACACATGCAATTTACAGACATTATATATATATAAGAAATAATGGGTGGCCCTAATATAATAGTTTAAGATAATAAAGCACCCTGACACAACCCAAGAGTTTCTTTATTTTAAGGTTCCTAGGTACACGCAGGTACCCTACCTTTACAAACTCTTCACGGCACTAAGCCAGGGGTTGACGTTTCTGACGCAAGGAATCATCTACCTGAAAGCTAAGAACAAAGACACCATAAATCTGGCGAAATACAGGCCAATCACCTGTCTCCAAACCATGTACAAGATCCTTACCAGCTGCATAACTAATAAAATAGCAGATCACTTCGGGAGCCAAAACATCATGACTGAGCAGAAGAAGGGATGTATGCAGATGAACAAAGGATGCAAGGAGCAATTTACAATTGATACAACTTCTAAGCAACTTGTATACTGCCCACGTCGACTATTGCAAAGCCTTCAACTCCGTGCCCCATAGCTGGCTGATGAAGAACTACAAAGTCAACTCAATGCTGACATACTTCCTAGAAAAAACCATGGTGACAGGGAGGACCACCATCAACATCGAAAACATCACGATCAGACCGACTGCCACCAGAAGAGGAAGGGTCCAGGGAGATGCCCTGAGCCCACTGTGATTCTGTCTAGCAGTCAACGCACTGTCTACCACGCTTAATAACAGCAAGTACGGATATACCATAAAAGAACAGAGGAAGAATCTGTACCTCTCTCACCTGATGTAAATGGATAACATCAAACTCTATGACGCAACATATAATCAACTTGAACAGCTACTCTACATCGCTGGATAGTTCAGCATTGACATCAGGATGCAATTTGGACTAGACAAATGCAATACCCATGGACAGCATCAAAGAAATCCAGCCGGCTGAAACTACCAGCTAAATACCGGTGAAGAGACTGAAGCTATGACAGAGAAGGAGACCTATTAATATCTGGGGATGATGCAGGCTAGAAAACCAGGAGAACAAAACTTTCCTGACTGAGAAGTCAGATAAAATCAAAGTTGAATGGCAGGAATATAGTCACAGCCATAAACACTTAAGCAGTCCCAGTACTAACGTACTCCTCCGGAGGTCATAGATTGGAACAACACCGAGCTGGAGGAGATTGCGAGATCTACCAGGATAATGATGACCAAGAGGCACTGACGCCACCCGTAGTCAGCCATAAAGAGACCGAACATAGCCCGTAAAGAAGGAGGAATGGAGGAATTGACTGACCTCATTGAACAAGAGAATAGGGTAATTAAGAACCCGCGGAATTACTTCCAGGAAAACAAGACAATCTACCAAGCCATAACAAACGGCACATAACACTCAGCCTTAACAAGGATACTCGACCTTAGCAACCTTAGCAACAAAAAGGAGAAAATTTCATAAAGAAGAAAAAGTCAAAAATAATAATAACACACAGATAGAAGAAACAAAGACAGAAAGGTGGACGAAGAAGGGCACTACATGGCCTAAAATGACCTCCATAAGACTACATAGATAAAGATGGCTTCCAACGCATGGTTCACGAACGGGAAGTTCTTCCCCGAGACTGTAAGATTCATGCTCGCCGTCCAAGACCAGATAATCAACGCCTGGAACTATAGGAAATACAACGCCAAGGACCCTGGAGTGACAGATAACATACATCGATGATGCCACCTGGCGCTAGAAACAATCCAGCATATTTGGTATTCCAACCAGTTGTTCCCGTCTGAATAATTTGAGTGAACGATCAGGCAAATCGACCAGAGAAGACAAGCAATTTACAGACACAATATATAAATGGGTATATGTAAGAAATTACGGGTGGCCCTAATATAATAATTCGAATTTGAGTGAACGCATTGCGAGTACAATTGCTACAGTTGACCCAAAAATGCTGGGAAATGTGTAGCGTGAGTGCGAATATCGTTTAGCCATTTTAAGGACCACGGAGGGCGGCCATGTAGAAGTTTATTAATATTGTAAAAAAACTTTGTATGTTTATATACTTGTCTGTGCGGGTAGTAGTGGATAACGTCAAACTCTATGGCGCAAAAGATAATCAACTTCAACAGCGACTCTACATCACTGGATAGTTCAGCACTGACATCAGGATGCAATTTAGACTAGACAAATGCAATACCCTGAAAGTGTATTGCATTTGTCTAGGACGCCTACGCCGGGTGAAAAGGCCCGGGTTCGAATCCGTCGATGACGGGAGGAACTTTTATGGGCTTTTTTCACAACGTGGCTGAGTTAGAAGAGAGCACACCGCATTTTTGGTGAGGATTTTTGTAGGCTGTACCAAGGTTTTCCAAGTATTAGCCGATCGTGACATGTTCTTAAGGTTGTACATCTATCCTCCAAACAGTAGTGAGGAAGATAACAGTGATCAATAACAGTGATCAAAGAGTAGGAGATCGGCAGAATTACTTAACAAGTACAGGTCACTATTGAAAAAAAGCCATGAATTAGGGTTGAATTTGAAAGTGTCTGCAATCCTGCCCAGACACGATAGGAGGGAGTATATGATGAGAGCCTTGTCGATCAATTCGGCCCTGGAAAGATTGTGCAAGGCTTAAGGGGTAGAATTTTTTTCAGCCTGGTCTGTACTTGTTAACAGGAGAGACTGCTTCTACAGGGATGGGATACACTTAAATACAAAGGGTGCAAGAATATTTGCTGATGCTATCGAGGCAGTGTTAGGTGGGTCGGAAAACTGCTAGCTTGGGGGGGGATACAAGGACTAATAGATTAACAGTAGCCACTGGCAGAGATGAAAGTGATTCATGCACTGCTTCTATTGGAATGAGCAGAAGCCTGGAAAACAAGATGCAGGGGATTTCAGAGACTGCTGGGAGTCATTGCGATGCAAGTAAACACATGGGTTGTGTTAGGGTAGCTAAGAACAGGAACACGTGCATGTATACATCTCTGTACACCAATGGTAGGAGTTTGGTAAATAAATTTGATGAATTTGAGGTATTTCTCAAAACATCAAAGGCAGATATTGTTGGGATATCAGAGACGTGGTGTCACACAGATATAAGGAATGCAGAACTGGAATTTGGGGAGTACAATGTGTACAGGAAGGATAGACAAGATAGGAAGGGAGGAGGGGTTATACTATTAGTTAAGAAACATAAATTCCAAGGAAGTGAAGCCAGTCGACATCGCTAGACAGTGTAGACAGTGCAGTGTCGAGTCAGTTTGGTGTGACATAAGCATTGGGAGATCAAAATTGAGAATAGCAGTGTGTTATAGGCCTAATGACTCTGATGAGTATAATAAGAAACTGTACAGGGAAATAGAGTGGGCCAGTAAATAAGAGAGTCATATAATGGGGGATTTTAAGCATAAGGCAATGTTTCGGGCACTGGAAAGACAAGACATAGATACCCCATATATTATGATTTTGAAGAAAATATATAAGAGAACGCTATCTCCTTTATTAGACTAGACAAAGACAGTAGCAAATTTAAAATCGAGAAAGGAGTTCGACAAGGAGACACAATATCTCCGAAGTTCTTTACTGCTGTCCTTTAGGAAGCTTTCAGAAGATTAGACTGGTCGCAGAAAGGAGTCAATGTGAATGGAGAGTAGCAAAACCATTTACGATTTGCAGATGACATTGTGGTGATAAGCCACGATCCCAAAGAATTAGAGGAAAATCTTAATCTTATTCTTAATTATGCAGAGTTAGTAAGGATTTTGGACTAAAGATGAATATGGCTAAAACAAAAGTAATGATGAACAAGTATGCCGCAGAAAGGGACATAATGATTGAAGGAGCAGTAATTGAAAAAGTGGAGTCGTATACTTATCTGGGACAAGTTATTAGCTGTAATAATGATAAATGGCTGGACGTCAAGAGAAGAATAAATTTTGGATGGATAGCATTCAGGAAATATAGTCACATACTGAAGAGTAATATCCCAGTTTGTCTGAAACGTAAATTAATGAACCAGTGTATACTCCCCACCATGACTTACTTAAGTGAAACTTGGGCACTCACCAAAAGAATGGAAGAGAAACTGAGAACTACACAGCGAAGAATGGAACGAATTATATTGGGAATCAGACTGTTAGACAAGAAGAAAAACACTTGGATTAGGCAGCAAACTCAAGTAAAGGACATTCTTATCAAAACTAAAGAACTGAAATGGTCTTGGGCAGGACACATAACTCGAAGACATGATGACAGATGGACTAAGAAAATAACAGAATGGTACCCAAGAGGTGCTACAAGAAAACCTGGAAGACAACGGCGGAGATGGATAGATGAAATTCATGAGTTTGTGGTTAGTAAATGGATGGCCATTGCACAAAACAGAAGGAACTGGAAAGTTGCAGAAGAGGCCTTCCTGCAGTGGATTTAAAATGGCTGATGATGATGATGATGCTCATTCTCTCCTTTCTCCTCTCTCAATGCTCTGAGACGTAGCAGGCATACTAATACTTGTCAAAGGATAGTCAACGTGGAAAGAGATTACAGCAACGAAGAATATGAAGACATGCACTTCATGTATATAAAGCCAACGGCAGTGCACTCGGGGCTGTGCGTTTGTACCGAGAAGCATTTCCCGCTGAAGGCAGTCCAACAGGCTCACATTCCTCAAGGTATATCAACGACTTAGAGAACATTGGCGCTTCGCACACGGAGTACGAGCAGGTAGGCCCAGAAGCATAACACCAAATGTTGAAGAAAGGGTGTTAGAAAGAACATCTTGTAACATGTAACATTGTAAAATCCTGTGGTGTTGAAACCAAAAATTAAAAATGTATTATGTTATGTTTAATAACACCACCCTTAGCAAAGAATTCACAGCTTTTTGCTAAACTAGTGCTCTCATAGTCAGCGGTGGATCTTAAAAAAAAATGTCCTTTATCTCGAAAACGGTTCATTTGCGCCCCGATCTTCACTGGGACTTTTTTTGCTTATTTTGGTTTGTTCTTTTGCACCTTTAAATTATTGACCATCATTTTTGAAACACCCTTTATATTATCGAAATATAACTACAGTATTTCGCTATGATTTATGATATTTTTTTCGAAGTTAAATGAGTTATAGAGAACGCATATATATTTTTTTTTTTGCACTTGTATTACAAACTTGAATTATACGTATATATATATATTTTTTTTTTAACTTGAATTATACGTATATATCCGTTTATTTTAACATTAAACGTTGGCACATCTTTAAATGTAGACGTGATAGAGAATTTTTATGGTAATTTTGGGAATCGGCGCGTTTATTTTCCCCAGAATATCACATATTTTCATTGTGGAGGTATGACAAAAAATATTTTTGGTTTGAAAGTTTCTTTTTTTGCTTATAGCATAAATTAGAATTTGTTGCGTACTAACACGCTACTATTGCACAAACTTGTACGTTGTCAAATTTTTACTCAGCCTGAGACTTAAGCCCAAAAGGCGTTTTAGTTATTATTATTATAGCATACTACAAATATAATCAAGATAACTGTTAGTTATGGTAATTGTTAGTTGCCAGTTATAGACACCCTGTAGATTTAGTCTGATAACACCATCACATTTCCCTCTGACAAGTTTACACAGAACACTGGAGTTAGAAAGTCGTTTATTCCCTTGAAGTAGTTTGAAGATTAGATTGGTGAATCACCTTCGATATAGCCACGGGGATAAACATCGACTCGATTCAGCCATATCGTAATCCAATATTCCATATCAAATGTTTCATGATATGAGATTTTGAATCTTTTGGTAGGAATTAAGTTTAACTCATTTGTCTGAATTCTTAATAGGGAACTCAATAAACCAATTAAATTAAATAAATAACGTAGAGTCAAGTTAACTTTTTTTTAATTTTTGTGCAAACAAAATGTTCCCACAGAGGGTTTATATTTTAGCCCGCCTCACGGATATTTCTGTATTTTTCTTTGTTTGGCCAACAAAAAGGTCTCCCGAGACAGACTTCATTGCCAGAGATTGGAAAGCAGAAACCTGTTTGGTTCTCTTTAGACTTATATACATCCTTCCTTTTAAAGGGACATGGATCTCTTAACGAAAAACTGTCGTTTTTGTCTTCCTAGGACGGAAGCTTGTCAATACTGAGAAAATGAAAAATGGAGCCATATTTCATTTTATTGTCTGCTATATAATGACATTAGAGATGTTCTTCGTTCGTCAGTTTCTACGCTCTCATTGGCGTGAAACTTTGCTGGTGGGCGACAAGAATTGTTATGTTGCTCTTTAGCAGTTTGCGTCTGATGTTTTCACAACAAAAAGAATTAGTTATACGACTACGAATAATGCTATTCTTTTGGCTGGCGGAGCTAATTAATAGGGAACAACATTCGTTAGCTGGAGGTTGTGCACATTGTGTATTAGAGGACAGTAGATATCTTGGGATGCCATTGACGTGGATGGCATCCCAAGCTATCAGTATTAAGGAGGGAAGTGTTTAGAATGAGGAAGCTTTTTCAGAGGGTTAGGGGTAGAAGTAATAATGAAGCATTAAGGTATAATTAAATGTATAAAATTAAGAGGAGAGAATATCATAAGGCAATCTCTCAACACAAATTTAATGCATGGAAAGAATTGGTTTGGGCTAGTGGAAATAGTGAGCCATGGGGATTGTTGTTTAAGTTAACCAGAAACAAGTTGAATGTTAATAATTTAATTAATACTGTGTATTCAAATGATACTGAGTCTACTGATTGGTACTCTAAAATTGCTACTATTACTAGCACTTTATTTCTGAATGAAAATTGTGGGGAAGATAGTGTACAGCAGAAACAAATTAGACAGGGGAATGAACAATATACTGGATCATCTGATATGGAGTTGTTTAATATTGATGAAGTGAAATTTGTATGTTCTAAGGTTGGGGATAATAAAACACCAGGTTTAGACTTGATTGAAAATAATTGTGTTAAAAAGTTTGTTGAGCTGTGTCCAGAAATAATGGTTAATATGTATAATAAGTGTTTGAAAGGAGAGTTTTTCCAGAATTTTGGAAAATTGCTCTGTTAAAATTATTACAAAAACCTGGCAAATTGTTGACTGATCCTAGGAGTTATAGACCCATTTCTTTGTTAGCAAATTGTTCAGAGAAATTTTTCAATGAAGAAAATCTTCATTTTTAAATATCAGTATGGTTTTAAGAGAAATAGCTCAACAGAGGATGCCATACGTGATTTGATTAATTTTAGTGTCAATTCTGGTGAGAAATATGAGCTAGCATTATTCATAGATTTCGAAGGAACATTTGATACTGTATGGTATCAAAGTATTCTTTTTTCATTAAGAGAATTAAATTGTCCCGATCTGTTATACCAAATTATTCAAAGTTATTTAAGCAGATTATTATAAGATAGGCAGATTATTATAAGATTCCAACATCTAACATTTAATAGAGTTATTAAATGTTAGATGTTGAATCAGATTCCATAAAATTGGACCCATCTAATTTTATGGAATCTGATCTTAAACCAGTGGTTAAGTAGAACAATCGCTAATTGTTATAAGGTGGCTTATTCCGATGATTTGGTTTTGTGCGTGACAGGAAGACCTAGAGCAGTATTAGAAAGTAGAATGGAGGTTATTGTTCAGGATTTGACTGATTGAGCTACATTAAACAAACTGAAACTGTCATGATGTTATTAAAATGAAAATTAGACTACAACAGACCACCTCGATTATTAGTAAACAGCACAATGCAATGTATTTTATTTTGACATCAAAGGTGCTTTCGACAACATAGATCTCAAAAAAGCTTTTCAAATACTAAAAAATCATTTTCCCGTTGACACAATGATTATTTCCTATCTTCAATACAGCCTAAATCGCAGAGTTCTCCTCTTCCCCACTAGTACTGACGATATTCTCGTCACAACCTCAACAGGCATTCCCCAAGGAGCCGTTCTCTCCAGTACTATATTTTCAGCATCTCTTCAACCACTTCTACAAGAAAATCCAATCTACTGGCATATGCCGATGATTTAAAGTTATTTATAATCTCCAAAACCAGTGATGATATTCTCAAAGCTATCAATGATGCGAATTCACAGATTTGTGAAATCATCGAGTACCTGAAAGATCTCAATCTGAATATAAATGCAAGCAAATCTGCTCAAATTACTTATTCCCTTCAGAAACAACCCAACCACATAGAAATAAAAATTGCAGATGTCCCAATCCCAAATGTTTACGCTCACAAAGACCTTGGAGTTGTTTTTGATAAAAATCTCTCCTTTAATGCCCACTATTTATATGTTGCTCAAAAAATTCAAAAAGCAAAATGGTTAATCAAACAAGAAACAGCAGCGATTCAAGACAGAAAAACAGTCATTAAGCATGTTCAAAGATGCATCTTTCCCATTCTGTCCTATGCTTCCGAAATCTGGTCTGTTGCTGCTCAAGTATCCGTCAAGAAATTCCTTGCCCTAGAATATTGGGTTCTTAGATGGCTCAATAGTAAGCTTCGTTTTCCCCATACAATATCCAGGCAACAGCTTTATAAAAAGTTAAAAATAAAGCCTCTGCAACAGATGATAAACGAGTCTGGAGTCATGCTTCTAGCAAAGTTAATCACCTCTGCATGCGATTCACCAAACTTAGCCAATATAATAGCTGCCCCCAACAGGGAAAATTCAAGAAACCAGCGATTCAAATCCAACCTCTCCAGGCTCAAACAAATGGACAGAATGTTCCCCAATGCATCTCTTCACCTCATAAATCATCACAACATTGATTGCAACAGGTTAATCAACTCTGAAGCCTACAGGAGTCAGATCTCCGATGAAACGAAGAAAAATAATCCAACCCAGTAATTGCAACTGAAGGCCAAATGTTCTGTTCTGCAATTTTTTTTAAATTCATAACTAAAATTCCTAGCCATTGTTAATATCTATATAAAATTTGCTATGTACATATACTCGATTATTTTGTGTCATTTCCTTTGTATTCTTATCTGCCCCTAGCCATGTGCTGTGATGGGCTTGCTGTATTTGCAATAAATGAATATATATATAATTATTTATTTATTTATTTATTTATTAAACAAATTCCTCTTGTTTCCCAAGTAAAATATTTAGGGGTTATCTTAGATGATAAGTTATTGTTTTCACAACATTTGAATTACTTAAGTAGGAAAATAAAAAAAATTACACTGCCTCTATAGTTAGGGTTACCAGAAAAGATTGGGGATTAGGTAACCACATTTTGTATGTATATTATAAAGCTATTTTTATTCCGATAGTGTCGTATGCTGCATCAATTTGGTACGTTCGTACTGTCAATGTAAAATTTAAACAAAAACTATTATCAATACAAAGAATAATGTTGTTAACTATTTTGCGTGTTTGTAAGACCGTTTCGACTAATGCTCTACAGGTGATTGCGGGGGTATTGCCTTTGGATTTAGCAGTCGTGTATAGAGCTTTTTGTTATTTTATACGTAAGAGAAAATAAATTACATTTATGGGGATTACTAATGAAGTTTCTTCTGCAATTAGCAAACAGAAGAAAGAAATGTTGGTGAAATTAATTAAATTATGGCAGGACCGTTGGGATTCCGGTAGTACTGGTAGGGTAACTTATTTATTTATACCTAGTGTGGAATATATACTTTTAATAACAAATTGCATTGCTGGTTTTATCCGAGTATGGAATGCTCATATTTGATTACGGGGCATGGTTCCTTAAAAAGTAAGTTGCATCAGTTTAGTTTAGTGGAAGATCCTTACTGTGTTTGTGGAGGGTTGGAAACATGGGTTCATATCTTATATGAATGCAATTTGTATGACGAATTTAGATTAGACTTATTTAATTTGGTACCTAATTTTATTAGGAGTTCTGAATTAATTTGGCTGTCTAATGAAAGGAATTTTGTAGAATTTCAACGGTTTTGCAGGTTGACATTTAATAAAAGGAGGCGTGTACCTGTGGTTACTAATACTGAATAAAGACCTGTACCCTTTTTTTTTTTTGTTCTCCTTCTCTGGATGGATAGGCATTTTGTCTTGGGGGAGGAGAAAACCTTTTTTTTTGCAGGCTTTCTGGAATGACCATGAGGCGGGATTGTTGCACTCACTAGTAGGAAGTATTCTCCTAGTTGGTGCATGTTTTTTTTTTTGGCTGGCTCTTGGGTAAAGTGTAAAGTGTAAAGTGTATTTAGGGTCATACGGCACCAGGGGTTTCCCCCATCTCCGCGTTGTTTACATTGTGATGGGTGTGCCAGTTTGCTGGAAATGCCAGAGATTTAAAAGTGTATGGATATTGTTCATATCTAGTGTCGTGTACCGTTGTTCATCTGGTCATTTAGCCGCTGGACCCCTACTGAGGCCCAACGTTGCCCCACTTTCGCCCCGTGGAGGCAGACCAGGTACACCAGTATTATAATTAATTTACTCTGGCAGGTCCTGCCACCTAATTTCCTGAGATTTCAGTGGCTAGGACCTTAAAAAAAAAAAAAAAAAAATATTTCGCACGTTGTATGTTGATCACATACATGTTTCCCGGTTTGAAGGGGTTGCATTTGAAAATTTAATGGCCGAGGAGAGGGCGAAATAATTTAGAGAAGCTAGAATTTTGGTGTGGGTCTTGCGCTGGCATAGAGATAGAGAGGGGAGGAGACTGAAGGCTAGGGGGGGGAATAGCTAGGAAAGACTGGGGTCAATAGAGTAGACGACCCCAGCATGTGCCAGTGGGGCATGCCCATGCCCCACCAGAGAGAAAGATGTGGGATGGCAGGGGGGAGGCAACAAGAAGGCTGTCGCCTCCCCCTCTGCCAGGGAAGGGAGGAAAGTGTGCCCGGCAAGGGAGCCGGCACAGGTCGCCATATGGCCTGGCGGCTGCATGTCTGCTTGAGTCAGGTCCTTGTTGTCCCATCCGTGTGTAGGTTCCTGTCTGTGGTTGTCACTTGGCAGCAGGACAGGTGCCTTAGTCAGGTCCGTAGTTGTGGGTATTTAGTCCAGTCTGTACTTATGTCTCTATCTGGAGTCATGGTCATTAGTTATTGGATCCTGGGTCCATTTGTTGGATCCGCGTTTGTCGAGTCCGGGTGTTTTTTTTTTTTTATGCTGTTTCTTCCTGGGATGCAATCCCTTTGTGGATTGTCTTGATGGTGACTGTCCGTGCACCTTATATGGTTGTTTGCAAAGTCATATATTGTGGGCCTGAGAAACGCTATTATGGCTGTGGGGGCGGAAGAGTATGCCTTCTGTGAAAAAGATCTTGTGCAAAGTTTGCCAGTGCTTTGTAGCTGTGCTCCTCCTCCAATAAGCGTTCCTCTTGATTCTCTGGTACATAATGTAATTCTGTAATTAGTCGGCATCGGAGGTCTTCATAAAGCTTGCTCTTGGGTGTGGGCAGCCGAGGAGTGGGACTGCTGGCACCCACCAGTCTTGCACACTTACTGGTGGGTGCGGGATCTAGGTGTAATATGCACCGCCAGAGTTAGTAGACCCAGGCTTAACTCCTCGTGCCAGGGATGGGCACCAGGTGGTAATTGCCCAATGGACTATCACCTGGTGGAAGAGTAGCCTGTTTCACTTTACAACACATTACACACACTTACACTAACAGGCCATTATGAGAACATGGTATTATATGCTAAATTGGTGGAGATGGATGTATGTTCGGGTGCCACCCTTCGATAGTTAAATACATACAATACAAATACAAAAATGCACATTAATGTTTTGACTTTGAACTTGAACTAAACTGCATCCATTTGGATTGACTTTAAATGTGGCTTGTGATATAGAACATTGCACTTTACAAGCTCAGGATACTGATATGGCGCAGTATAACTTAAGCCATCTGTTAACTATTATAGGATCTACGAACATGAAGTATAATGTTTTATTTATTTATTTTATTATTATTTTTATTTATTTATTTATTATTTTTTAATTTAATTTATTTATTTTTATTATTTATTTATTGTTATTATTTATGTTTTTAATATTTTATTATTATTATTATTATTATCATTTATTTAATTAATTAATTTATTTTTATGTATTTATTATTATTATTTTATTCTTTTTTTAAATAACACCACGGGAACTTTTTTTCTCCCTCCTCTGTGGTGGGGCCACCAGAGGAATCTGGCCCATCTTTTGCCAAAATCATGTGGATCAGCGTCTCAAATTGAGACAGTGCGGGCTCCATTGGGACTGACCCATCTTCCCGTGGTATGGACGAGTACCCAGAATCATCTATCGAGGTGACTGATGCTTCTGGGTGGCCAGAACAGAACACACACATAATAAACACAAACATACACTACTCATTTTTGACCCTTCTACAGTGGTACTGTTCTTCACAGAGCTAGGTGAAGATGAACTGACATTCCAGACGCCGCCCATTACAAAAACACATGTCCACATGTCATGTAGTAGATAACTTCTACTCACATATAGCCTGCTATACCACCAGAAGAGTAACTAGGGATTTTAATGTCTATGGTCAAATATCAGAAATGCGCCTTTCTTTTCAAAAGTGTAATTGAATTGTAATTATAATATAAAATTATTAAATTCTATCCACAAAATGATATTTTTATATAAAAGCGGAAGGTTTTCATAATTGATTATGATAATAATAATTGTCATTTTTTTAAAATAAATTATAGATTCAATTATTCAGCTCCACTCTGAGCAGATGACGCATCAGCAACAGTGGCTACTTTCGCCATTTCCCCTTGTTACACCACTGTATAACTTCTGTAATCAGTACTTATACTGTATATATGCAGAATGTAACTTCTAGTACAGCAGATATCTGATATTGACCTAGCTAGCCGCCAGCGTCGCGATACGACCATGATCTCGAACTAATAAATAAATGTTAACAATTGACAAATTCCGCTTACCTGTATAGCTTCGTTATAGAGTATAGAGCGACAAAATAAACCCGAACATCTCTGGAAAAGAATAAAATTAAAATAACAGAATGAAAAACTAAAATAGTAATTATGGATTCAATTATAACACTTTTAACAACTTTTATGCTCTCAGAAATCGTAATTATGTCAAATGTGGTGAAATATGATATCCAAGCTAGAATAAAATTTATCAAGAATTCAAGAATTTTGAGAAATTTCGGAATAAACTAACGTATTCTCCGTAATTTTATGGCAGTGAGTAAAGGAAAAATAACGAGTAGCAAGTTAATTTTAGGATGTACGACTGCTAAGTGATTTAACAAATATGCCGATTATTGCAACTGATAACTTCACTGTGATAAAATACCTAATAATAAAAATGTAATAATTCAGCATCATGGCTCTTTCTGTTCCTCACTGCAACACTTTGGGATCGGCTTCGCAGGTACCTTATAAAGTACCGGCTCTGGAAAAGTTTCCTGTACCCCACCCTAATGTTGGTACTGGCTCTCTCCTATTATTAAGAGGTATCGTTTGGACAAGAGATAGTTTTCTATCTTGTGAACGAATCTAAAACGACTCGCTGGCTAAAAAACACTTCCTGCAATCTACTCTAAACCTCTCTCCCTGTAATCTCTGTAATGTGAGTTTATCACTCCAAGTTCTGGATTCGTTTATAACATTGAGAATTCCACCTTCATTCATTTTACGAATCCCTCTCAGATAAACATCAACCAGGTCACCTCTGAGATGCCCGGTTGCCAAGCTCTGTAGCTCACATAATTGGAGTCTTTCTTCGTACTGTCGCCCTTTGTCCAATCTCACCATGCGAGTTGCCAGGTTTTTGGACCCTCAATGTCTTTTTTCAGATGAGATCTCTATACTTGGACCCAATAGTCAAAATGCGGTCTTATTGCCTTATACAGTGAGATTATGACCTCCACATCCCTATAGAATACTGTTCAATAAATCATCGAGAGGAAACTATGTGCTGTCCTAGCCGCACGTTTACGCTGCTCAGAAAGCTTCACATCTGCCCTTGTCGTAACTTCCAAACTTCTTTCTTCCTCTACTGTTTTTAATTCAACCCTACCAACTGTAAAGTTATTTCTGAGTTCCTATTCCCCAAGTATAAGACTTTGCATTTGGCTGCATTAAAATAGAGCTTTCTGAGCATTCTTGAAGCTTATTCAGGTCATCGTGATGGAGCACTGCTTGGCACTGATCATTAATGAGTCTCCCAATCGCAGCTCTCTCTAGTCCTAGAAGCCAATAAGAACAAGTTCGTGCGCATCTCCACCATCTGCCAAGCTCTCCTACGCCACGACAAAATTCGTTTGACATAGAAGTGCCATTCACGTATATTATATATTTTTATTGTAAATATAACTGTATGATGTAGCTTGTAAATACAGTTAATACTGCGTAATGTGAGGAAGTGTAATAACATGTTTACATTTTTCCTTTTTAAATTTTATAGTGTGCACATAACTAATTACACTGTGCTGCCACTTTATTAGGTACACCTACCTAGTAGCGTGTTGAGCCTCCTTTAGCCTTCAAAACAGCCTGAATTCATCTAGGCATGGATTGAACAAGATGCTGAAAAATGTGTAAGAATGGAGTACCATGCAGACATGAGTGTCACGCAGTTCCTTGAGATTCGACGGCGGTGTAGGCCTGCAGCAACAGTCCTTTCCAGCTAATCCTAAAGATGTTCAATAGGATTGAGATCTGTTGACGGAGCCGGCCACTGCAGCAAAGAAAAGTCAGTCATGTTCCTGGAACCATTCCATAGTGATTCGGGCTTTGTGCACCGGCGCATTATCCTGCTGGAAGTAACCATCTCTGAGGATAAACTGTCAACATGAACAGATGCACTTGGTCAGCAACGATGTTTAGGTACGAAGTGGCATTCAGATGTGAATTTATGGGTATCAATGGACCCAACGTGTGCCAAGAAAACATTCCCCACACCATAACACTGTCCCCACAACTTTGCACAGTAGTTGTCAGACATGACGGGTCCATGGATTCATGTTGTTTTCGCCAATTGGGCAAATTGTGAGCCTTCCATCAACATGATGCACTAGGAACTTCGACTCGTCAGACCAAGTAACTGTTTTCCAATCCTCGATAGTCCAGTGCTGGTGTTGCTGTGCCCATAGGAGACGTGCTGTCTTGTTCTTCATTCATAACAAAGGTACGCGATGTGGCCGTCGGCTGTTGTAGCCCATTCGTGACAAAGTGCGACTAGTGGTCCGTTGCGATATTTTGTTCTGCGCATCAAGGTTGTATTCTGATGTGATGTGCGACATCGTGGCCCGTCTGTTTGCTTGCACAATTCTAGCCATCCTCCTCTGACCTCTCTCATTAACAAGTGATTTTCTTCCACAGGAGTGCCATTGAGTGGATGTTTTCTGTTCGTTGCACCAATCTTGATACAACCTTGAAACTGTGATGCATGAAAAGTTCAGGAGAACTGCCGCTTCATAGATGCTTTGTCCAGCATGTCTTGCACATACTACCATGCCACGTTCGAAGTCCGTTAGATCACTCCTTTTCCCCATTCTTGCTACGGTTTGTACGCTTAATTGATACTAGAAAGGTGGTTTTGCTGCATTTCTATCCACAACTGTGGTCATGTGACTTGCAACGTTGTGGGACAAACCATTTTGTGCACAGCAGGGGTGTACCTAATAAAGTGGCATCACAGTGTATCTATTCTGATGTGAGCCCCTGGCCTTCGGCTGTGATGGGACAATTGCAACTTCACTTAACATCTATGTACATTGCATTCATTTAGTTGCAATAAAGATTTTCTCTCTCTTACTCTCTCTAGTTTTCTGACATTCCAGGGACCAATTACGATGAGTTATGTACAAGGCATATCGATACTACACTTTGTTCAGATAGACAGAAAACCGTCTACCCCCGCTAGGGAAGAGGTTTTAAAGAAATGAGCCAGGTCAGGGTGCCCGGCTCAGAGCGCCTAGAGGCGTCAGGTCATGATTGCCATCATAATGTTGTGTCATTGATCATGAATTCAGTGGTGTTCCTATTCAGCTTGTTAATTTAAATTATTGCACATTTCCTGGTCTGGAAGTGTAGTAAGATTTAAGTGTTGGAATTTCTCAGCTTGTTTTAGGAGAATATTCGGCTGGTTCAGATAGAGTAGGCAGGGAGACTGAAGGCTGGGGGGAGGAAAGATTGAAGTATGAGGATAATAGTGAAGACATCCTCAGGAATGTCAGTGGGGACAAGCCCTATTGGAAGAAGATGAGGGTGGCAGGGGGAAACGGTGGACCGTCTATCCCCTACCGAGGAAGGGGAGTTAAAGAGGTGAACCTAGTTATGGCACCTAGCTTAGATCACCTAAAGGCGCTGGGGCAATATTGCCGTTTTTATGTCTTGTCAAGTCAATGGTCATGTATCCAATGAGAGTTCCTATTCAAGTTGTCCATTTCAGTGGAAAATTATTTTTGTGATGGAGTCCCTATTTAGTAGTTCTTCCAGGTTGGTAATAGTCAGCGGACTTCGTTAGCCTTAAACAGTTGTGGTTCCAGGCTTTATCATTTTCTTATTACAGGGTAATATTAATTCCACATTTAGGTTGGGATGAATTTGGTTTTTGCCACTTTCAGGTTGTAGTTAGTTGTTTTCATATATTCCCCGAAGGGTTCTTCTTTGTGCAAACAAGTCCTGGACACAGCGTGAGCAATTATACATTAGGTGCTGCCAGATCTCCGCCCAGGTATCGATACTGTGCATAACAACCTCAACCTCGGAAATATGCGGACGACCTTGGCCTTACTCTGGCGGAAAACTCTAAGGCACAGCTGGAAAACACAGCAAACCGAGTGCTCGCTACCCTACATCATGGGCTGACGAAAATAATCTGAAGATATCATCCACTAAGACAAGCTCGATCCTACTTCGGGGAACCCTGGACACCAGGAGTTTTTTTTTTTATTATTTATTTTATTAGTTTTTTTTTTGTTTTTTTTTTACAGCCTCAACTTTTTTTTTTCACTCTTCATTTTTTTTATTTTATTTTTTTTTTTTTATTAATTTTATTATTTTTTTTATTATTTTTATTATTTTTTTTCATTTATTTTATTATTATTTTTTTTATGGCTTCTGTCAGGAAGCTCAGGCAACCCTGGCAGAGGCAGCCAGAGTTGCGGCAGAAGCAGCCAGACACAACAACAGAACAAAGCACAATACTACATTAACCAGACATTACACTTTTTTTCTGGCTGTGCAGTAGTTCTACATTTCATCACAGAGAACATATGGTGCAGATGTGGGAAACCACCGGTGGCGCCTGAACCTAAAAACTATGCCACTATGCCACTATGGACCCCAGGAGTTGACGACCCCTTGACGGTGGTACAAGGAACCACCGTCAAGCTGACCACAGAAATGAAATTTCTTGGGGTTGTCCTTGATAGAAAGCTGTCCTTCACCCCCCACCTTAACTATCTCAGAAAAAAACCCAGAAATTACTCCTCACTATTTGCAAAAATCACCCGCAAGGACTGGGGCATAAAGAAGAAAACCCTTGCTCATTTCACAAAACTGTCTTCCTGCCAGTCATCCTCTATGCCTCGGGGATCTGGTACAAAAAAGCAACCACCGCAACTAATAAAAGAAAACTAAAAACCATACAGAGGTACATCTTTCTGACTATCTCAGGAGCTTGCAACACAGTGAATACACCCGCGCCCCAGGTGTTCACCGGTGCCCTCCCCTTGGACCTGGAAGTCATACGCAGTGGACTCCTCTACAGCCTTTTCAGAGGCATACCGGATATCTGCCTACAGTTCACACTAAATGTCACCAGCGACCCGAAAATAGAGAAAAGAAGATTAACTGTACATCCCCAGCAAACCTGGCAAACACGGTGACAAAATTCAACAAAAGGGCAAATAACTCGAAAATTCCTCCCAACTGTCTCGGCCGTATACCCGAAATACCCAAACTGGCTCTCCCCAGGATTTCTGGCCACGTACCACCTAACTGGCCATGGCGCCATCAGATTCATGGAAAAACACCAGGATCCAGCAACTAAAGACTTCGACTCAAATATAAACTTAAGTAACCACGGACTGGACCAAACACCCGCAACCACAGACCTGACTAATGGACCTGTCTTGGTGCTAAGTGACAACTACGAACAGGATCCTACACCCAGACTCAACAAACTCGTATCCAACAAATGTATCCAGGATCCAACAACTAATGACCATGACTCCAGACAGAGACAAGTAACCACGGACTGGACTAAATACCCACACCTACGGACCTGTCCCGCTGCCAAGTGACAACCACGGACAAGAACCTACACCCGGATTGGACAAACTCGGACCCAACCGAGGACCTGACTCAAGCAGACATGCAGCTGCCAATCCATACGGCGAAATGTGCTGGCTTCCTTGTCGGGCACACTTTCCTCGCTCCCCTGTCAGAGGGGAGGCGACAGCCCTCTTGTTGCCTCCCCCTACCACCCCACATCTTTCTCTGTGGTGGGGCATGGGCACGCCCCACTGACACATGCTGGGGTCCTCTACTCCATTGACCCTAGTCCTTCCTAGCTATTCTCCCCAGCCTTCAGTCTCCTTCCCTCTCTATCTGTACACCAGCTCAAGATCCACACCAAAATTCTAGCTTCTCTAAATTATTTCGTCGCCCCTCGGCCATTAAATTCTTGAACGCAACCCCTTCAAACCAGGAAACGTGTATGTGATTAACATACAACACGCAAAAATTATTTTATTTTATTTTTTATTTTATTTATTTTATTTTTTTTATTTCATTTATTTTTATTTATTTATTATTTTTTTTATTTTTTTTTTATTTATTTTATTATTATTTTTTAGGTCCTCGCCACTGAAATCTCAGGAAAATAGGTGGCAAGACCTGCCAGAGTAAATGCAAACTACTAGGTACCTAGTCTGTCCCCACAGGGCGAAATTCGGGCCTCAGCAGGGGCCTGGTGGCTAAATAGCTAGAAGAACAATGGTACACGACACCACACATTTCAAGATCAATACACTTTTAAATCTGGGGCCTATACAGCGAACTGTACTACCACACAAAGTGAACTACGTGGAGATGGGGAAAAACCCCGGTGCCGTTTGACCCTAAATACACTTTACACTTTACAATGTATGTATGAATGCATATGTACTTGTTTTGGGTGGCACATAGACGTTTAGTGGAACTCCACCTTGGAAAATCTGTGTTGAAAAAGTAACACTGTCTACAGCCATCAACACCTGGTCAATCACTGCCCATTTCTAAGCATGAGGAGTTATGCTTGGTTCTATTATCTAGTGCTGCTGCACCAATTTGTCGTCCAGTGGAAAGAGTGCAATATCAACGGACAGGAGCCCTCCAGCTGCCCAACCCGAGATTGGGCAGCTGCGAATAAATAAATAAATAATTCTATGTATAGTTAATACCATTATATACATTCAATATTATTATTAATTTAAGAAAACAATATTTAGTTTCTAAGTTAAGAGCTGTTTGACCTAGTAAGGTAGAAATATAACTTCATAAATACATCAGTCTACTGTCCACTTCTGTAATTAGTAAACAAGATGCATCTTCTTTTAAATACCTTGTCAGAAAAATATTGGAATGCCTCAAAGTTCTTGGCATCTTGAATTAAAATATTGAGGTTGTCAGTCCTAATGGGTTGAGTGCTGTTAAATAGTTTTTGTCTGAAGTCGTCATAAGCCGGGCAATAAAGCAGAACATGCCTCCAATCTTCTACTGCCCCACAAAAACACAAAGGGTCAGGTTCAAGTCCAAATTTACACAATTTATCCCGCAGCGAACCATGTCCAGTAATTAAATATGACGTGGTCATTGAACCTTATTTTATTTACAGCAAATGTTGCATCTTCAGTGAACTCTCTGGTAGTGAGTCCTGTTTCACTGGATTGCCATCTGTATTTCCACTTCTAGTGAATTTTGTCCAAAGATTAATTTTCTCCTGCCGAATGTCCATGGCCAGATTACTTACAATGTCGAGGATTTGAGTTGCCAAACCTTACTTTAAGTTAGAAATCATGCCTCGGTATGCCACATAAAGGTCAATCGGAATATAACCTGAGATCACTTGTAATGCAATGATTGATGTTGTTCTGCAGCATCTGTGTGTTGCCAAAATCACCTTTATCTGCATTGATAAAAGTGTGGCCTTCACTGTGACGTGAGGAACCCTAGGAAACCATATGGCAGCCGCATATACTATAATTGACAAAAATATAGCCTTATAATATAATGCCAAGGTTTTGTGCTTTATATCCCATTTAGTTCTGAAAAGCCTAATCACATTGGCAGTAAACATCTTAATCTTTTCAGCTAAGTTCTTTACGTTGGGGATAAAAGAAAATTTATCATCAACTAAGAGACCAAGATATTGGGCATTGTTGATATGAAATTTAGGAGGTTGTAATCCAGTTTATTATTTAAAATCATAATTTTAGTTTCCGTGTCAGAAATTTTGAATTTGTTTATTATAGACCATTCCAGCAAATCATTCAGGATTTCTTTCTCATGTGTGTCTAGCAAAAGCCTTGACCTTTATGGTATGCATAGCACTAAATCGTCAGCATATTCTATTTTATTGAAAATTTTGGCTTTCGTTTAGTAACCATTGGTCTAAAACAATTCCAGAGGAGAGGCCCAATGACTGAGCCTTGTGGGCATTCTCTGGAAATGAATTTTGGAAATACCAAACGTGAGATGACTTTTACCTTCCTATTTGAAAAATAAGATCTAATAACCTGATACAGTAAATCATCACATTCTGCCTCTCAAAGTGACCTGAGGGCGTTCTCCCACCAGACTGTATCGAAAGCCCCTCAAAGTCGATAAAAATAACCATCATGTATTTCTTGTCTGTTGTTTTACATAGATTCGCCAAATTTCTGATGGCATCTTCAGTGGAGGAGCCTTAAAGCTGAATTGTGAATTATAAATCATATTACTTGTAGCCAAATCCTTCTGCATCCTAGGCGCTAATAATCTCTCATAAAGCTTTTCAAGATTTCCTAGAATTGATATAGGGCGAATGCCTACCAGCTCACAGTTCTTATATATCGATGCATGCTCTTCGTGCGGCGACTACTGCTTGAATGAGTAAACCAGAAATTTTTCCTGTCGCGAACTCATGAACAGCGCCGTGTACCGACTTACGGTGACGTTTCCGGTTATGGATTCCTATGCGATTCACATTCCTTTAGATGTTACCTCCCCTAAACGTTTGTAACAATATTTTTAAGACACCCTGAATATATAATAAAAACCGAAAGTAAAAAAAAAACCCGAAAGGGGGAGAAGAGAGAGAGATAAAGAAAAGAAGAGTAGATCTTCCAGTTGTGCAACCATTAAGAACGGCAGCATCCAAACACTTAGATGCCTCCAGCCAGATGGATTTGTTCAACCTCGTATCACTGGAATCATACTTTTCCTTAGTTCAAACACTTCTTTAGAAAATACCTGGAACATCTAAAAGTTAGACTGGAGAAAGTCAAGTTGCAAAGAGAGGAAGTCAAAGAGCTCCAAGTGATTAGTGGAGTTGGGAGAACGGTAGAGACAACAGATGAATTTGACACAATGAGGTAGAGAGATTTTAAGCCAAAGAAGGTCGAAAAAAGGAGATTCCAAATTACCAAATCTCTGACAGGGAATATCGTAACGGACATATGCACAAGTACCACCTTTGAGGCGAAAGGAATCATACAGCGAATAATTTGGGCAACTGAGATGAGCAGTAGTTGAATCAACTGATAACTGAGATTCTGTCAGAAAAAGTACATGGGGTTTGGCAGAGTGGAAATGGACATCGTTGAGATTAGAATTGAGACCACGTATATTTGTGAAATGAATTAGGAAGCGCTTGGGAGGTTTAGATCTTTTCGCAGATGAGCTTGCTCTATTAGTTTGACCATTCATGGTGTATTCTATAATAAGAAAAAGTGGGGGCGACATGCTGAATGAAGTAATGAAATTTTTGAATATGGCGTACACATGGTAAGAATATACCCAAATCCTCGACATAACGTGGCCTCGACAATTCCCTCCCGCATACACACTACTCGGACTCCCTCCATCACTCTCTGGCAGAGTAGAAGTATCAAGATCAGCTAGAGGTAGCACTAGCTGATCCGGAAGCCTCCTAAAGAGTTACCAATAGGTTCGATCCAGTGTATTAATTAGCGGCCGGCCTGCGAACACCGTTTTAAGAGCTGTACCCTCGAAATGTAAGGAAGATTAGATCTTGCCATGATGTCCCGTATAACCTCAAAAGACATCAGTCATACTGCATGATGGAAGAGATGAGGAAGGGTTGACCGGCACTTAGATCTGGAGACTAAGCATGGATTCCACAACTTTAAGCCTCCAATATGCAACGTGGTGGTGTTGTCTGGTAACACAAAGGGGCGGCATTCCTCCATATGATGTGGGTGCCACACCACCACCCCGCTTTACGTTGGTTCACACCTGGGTGGTCACCCCACAGGGTGCTTGCGTATGGGGATTATACCCAGGATTACTAACAGACCGGCCATTGTGAAGGTGCAAGCAGAGGATTTGGCTGTCACAGACCGTCCGGACTTTACCGAAATTGCGTCCACTTGACTTGAGTGTCACCCGAATATCAGTTCCATCAGCGTTTTAGTCTCCCAGGTAGCAATTACAGCTTGTCTGGCATATCTGAGAGAATGTCTGTGACAACCTTAAGGACCAATATATATTTTAATTATTATATTTTATTTTAAAGAATATATTTTAAAATAATTTTCTCCCAAACCATAAAGCATGCAACGTTTCCTTACCATAAACATATTTTCATGCTAATTCACATAGTCTTAACCTCCAATGAATACATTTCTTACGTTTTAAATTATTCGTTCGTGTAATTCAAATTTACATTCCTTTCATATGGCAAAATAAAATTAATTTAAAGAGTGATAATTTCGGAATACTTCCAATCCAAATCTGTAACTTACCAAACGGGCGACAAGGCAAATTGCAACCTATAAAGAAAGACAAATTTATCAATAATGTTGATTTAATATACTTTACGAATGTATGTTATCATCTACGTAAACGGTATATAATTTTTCTGAAAAATTTATAAAAGATATAGCATTCTAAACACACAGTTTCAATATAAATGTTTATGCTCATTCTCTGTAAAAAATCATATTCATATTTTTTTTCTAATTATAGTTTGGAATATTGTTTCATAGAAAGTTTTAAATGGTTGCTATTATTTTCATACAGTTCTAAACATAATTCGGCACAAGTCAGCGACCCTAATCATGCTGAACCGCCATTCGCACCTTCTTGGATAGTTTTCCTAGTGATGACGTGCGTTAGACAACCCAGGCTGACCTTGGCACTTAACTAGAGAAAATTCAACCACCACATCGGTAACTACCTGCATCTCTGTGTACAAAAATAGACATACGACCTATATAAATATGACCGCTTTTAAGAAAACCATTACACTCGCAAATATTGTGGTATATGACGCAAGTCATAAAGATTCAGAAATTGTGATTACATGCAATGGAAAATGCCAGAGGAACTTGTACCAAGAATGTAATTCTGTATCTTCAAACATTCTATAAGGCCCCTCCCGAAGATGCATTCTCCATCAAAGCTCAAGAAGCATTAAACCATTTCCTCAGTACCCATGCTACTCGAAGCATTGGGAAAATTATCCTGCTCTAACTGTCCACCTTCTTCCAAAAAAGACAACCATTACACACTTGCAGGCAATGAGAAATTTGACTATCGAGGTCTTTGATGCGAAAGTGTCGATTTGTTCGTAGCATAGTCAGAGCACTCCTTGCAGTACTGAAGGCCTATTTCTACTTTAGGGGAAGTAATGTGAACTTTTTAAGGCACTATTCACGGATGGAATTGTACACCTCCAGAAGAATAATAATAGCGTCTATCCTACATTTATTAATTCAGGAGTTTTGTAAGGTAGTTTTGCACCCTATGTGGTCTTATTTAATGCAATACTGATTCACATCATAGCTGGAAGAGATTACATTTTAACGTCTACAGACAACACAGAACTCTTCGTCACTATACCCGCTCGTTTCCGATGCCAATAATGGTCAATAGTCATGAAAACTTAGGAGTCACGTTTGAGCTTAAGCTACACTTTGTTATTTGTTATTTGGTTTTTAGGAGCATTAGCAACTAAGGCCATATTGCTCCGGGATATGCGGTGGTCATTCCCTGACCTTTCCGCATTCTCCGTATTTGGTGGTGACGGGCTCGAACCCCGGTCTAATCAAGAAGCGTGTGCTATGCACTGCTGCTCCTTCCCACCTGGCTACGGAGGCGCCAGCTACACTTTAGTAGCATTTACACTGTGCTGCCACTTTATTAAGTACATGCCTGCTGTGCACACAAATGGTTTATCCCACAACGTTGAAAGTCACGTGACGACAGTTGTGGATATAAATGCAGCAGAACAATCTTTCTAGTATCAGTTAAGCGTACAAACCGTAGCAAGAATGGGGAAAAGGAGTGATCTAACAGACTTCGAACGTAGCATGGTAGTAGGTGCTAGACGTACTGGACAAAGCATTTCTGAAACGGCAGTTCTCCTGAACTTTTCACCCACCACAGTTTCAAGGGTATATCGAGAATGGTGCAACGAACAGAAAACATCCTCTGAACAGCACTCCTGTGGAATAAAATCGCTTGTTGATGAGAGAGGTCAGAGGAGGAGGATGGCTAAAATTGTGCAAGCAAACAGACGGGCCACGATGTCGCACATCACGTCAGAATACAACCTTGGTGCACAGAACAAAATATCGCAACGGACCACTAGTCGCTCTTTGTCGCGAATGGACTACAACAGCCGACGGCCACATCGCGTACCTTTGTTATCAATGAACAAGAGAGCACGCCTTCTGTGGGCACAGCAACACCAGAACTGGACTATCGAGGATTGAAAACAGTTACTTGGTCTGACGAGTCGAAGTTCCTAGTGCATCATGTTGATGGAAGGCTCAGAATTTTGCGAAAACAACATGGATCCATGAACCCGTCATGTCAGACGACTACTGTGCAAGGTGGTGGGGACAGTGTTATGGTGTGGGGAATGTTTTCTTGGCACACGCTGGGTCCATTGATACCCATAAATTCACATCTGAATGCCACGTCGTACCTAAACATCGTTGCTGACCGAATGCACCCGTTCGTGTTGACAGTTTATCCTCAGTCAGATGGTTACTTCCAGCGGGATAATGTACAAAGCCCGAACACACTATGGAATGGTTCCAGGAACATGACAATGACTTTTCTTTGCTGCAGTGACCCGCTCAGTCCACGGATCTCAATCCTATTGAACATCTTTGCGATGAGCTGGAAAGGGCTGTTCGCTGCAGGCCTACACCTCCGTCGAATCTCAAGGAACTACGTGACAGACTCATGTCAGCATGTACTCCATTCCTGCACAACGTTTTCAGCATCTTGTTCAATCCATGCCTGGACAGATTCAGGCTGTTTTGAAGGCTCAACACGCTACTAGATAGGTGTACCTAATAAAGTGGCAGCACAGTGTAGATGCTAATGAACAAAATTAGTGACTTGTGAGGGATTGCTAAGCAAAATTTCCATTTCCATGATATCAATACTACAAGGAATTATATTCAGATTTCTGTCTATCCAACCGTGTTACATTTTTCTGAAAAATGGTCACGTTACCTCTTAGTGTGGGAATATGTGCCAAATGTCTTTTAGTTTGTATACTGTTCTACCTGTGAAACCTTTCTACATGAATTTTATTTTATTTATTATTTCTATTCAAATTGTTTAACGTTTTAATTGTGCTTTATTATTTTTAGTATCTTTGGTTATTATATGCCACCCTACTCAGAATAAATTTTAAAGCAACAGATATTATTTTTTGAATTTGTAACCAACCGTCAAGGATGCAACGCTCCTATCCATTTAGGTTGTGATGAATCGTTCATAGTTTTGCGGTGAGCATTTAAGATATTTTTTCTTATTATTTTCGGTAGTTGTTCACTAGTTAATCGACTTGAAGTGGAAAAACTATAAGTTTTTTTTATTAATTATACACAGAACTCTTAGACTAGAAGTCTTGTCCGTTATCTAGGACTACTACCCATGATTGGTTCGATGGTAATCTGTAAGAAACTGAGCAATCTCAGGTGCCATAGTGAGACCCATTAAAATTAGCGGTATCAACCGTGCCGGAAAAGCCTCCCTTGATTTCATTACTTGTAGAGAAAGAATACGTCGATATAGCTTATTCTGTAATTGTAGGAGTCGTCTGTTCCAGAAATAATGACACTGATGAATCTTCTTCGAGATTTTTCGATGATTTTTACTAGTGTGAAGGGATCAGGATTCCATGCATCTATAATGGGTATAACCCTTTATTGAGGAAGTTAAGTTGTTAGAGGCAGAACTAATTGAGTTACAAAATGATATTGTTGTTGTTATTTGGTTTTTAGGAGCATTAGCAACTAAGGCCATATTGCTCCTGGGATATGCAGTGGTCATTCCCTGACCTTTCCACATTCTCGTGTATTTGGTGGCTCACGGGCTCGAATCCCGGTCTAATCAAGAAGCATGTGCTACGCACTGCTGCTCCTGCCCACCTGGCTACGGAGGTGCCAAAATGATATTGAGCTGAAACTAAAGTTTAAGAAATCTTATCAAGAGGTACAGAAGAAAATTTCTGATCACTATCCTGCACTATGGACAGTAGTTAGGAAGCTACCTATTGCATTCCCAACTTCATATTTAGTACAATGGCTTTAATGTGGGCATCCAACTTATCTCCAAGAAAAGAAATCGACTCCAGATTACTGAACGTGGTGATTTAAGACTCCTAAGCGACTTTAAATTGGACATTGAGAAATTGGTAATGCGTCGTCAACATTTAAAATCAACAATCAACGTCATCAACAATCTCTAGCATTTAAAATTTACAGAAAAATGAACTTTTTACTAAATGTAGTTCTAAGACTTTTGTTAAATAATTGTCAGATGTTGAAAAGCTAGAATCACTAGTCCAATAATTTCAATATGTTGAATAAAATAAAATTAAACTTTTATTGGATTTGAATTACTGTTTTGAATTATATATATTTTTATTATTTTCCTCATTGGGTCGTGCAGTCTGCCACTCCGAAAAATATATTTAGAAGTTAGGACTGGGGGGCGTTGGGGATGCATTTATGGAACCAATGGGGCGGTGACTCGAAAAAGTTTGGGAACCACTGTATTAAAGCATATATTTTCTGAACATTGCTTTTTAATTTTGGGAGAATATATTTTTTAATCGTCCCAGGAACGTCTAGCGCCTAAAACCCAAAAGTGAGTTTTACGTTTTAAAACTCATTTTTGTCCTAGTTAGGGCAATCAACATCTGGTCGCCCCTATCTCTGACAAATCAGTACTATCCTACGGGGTTTGGTACTCGGATGCTTTTCTTTTCTGATATTAATTTCAAATTTAATATCAGAAATATTAGATTTATTAAATCAAATATTAGAGTTAAATCTGAATTTTGGAAAATTCAGATTTAACATCTAAATTTTCCAGTGATACAAAGGTAGACTGGGCATTTAATGAAATTAATATGAATATACTACTTTAAAATTATCTACACTCACCGGCCAAAATCTTTAAACCTTTTGAAACTGGCGTCAGCAGATAATTAAACGTACGGGATGCAAATATAAGTTGTCACATGGTATGATCACAAGTTCCTTCGTGTGAGATAAATATTGTACGCTTTCGTCAGACTTCGTGGAGATGATAGGTGATCTTTCCGATTTTCATTATGCTGTCATCGTCGGAGCACATTTAGCAAGAGCCACAGCTGAGAAAACAAATGACATCACTGGTGTGTGGAAAGCGACCATCTCAAAAGTACACAATGAACTAAAGATGAAAGGAAAATGCAGCTATAAAAGGAAGAAATGCGGCAGAAATTTTGCCATTGTTGCCTTGAACTTTTTCTACTTTTGCCCTGATCTATTGCCATGAACTTTTGTCTTTCTCTTTCGAGCTCACTTCACTTTGCAATGCTTCATTTTTTTTACTGATTACGATAGATCTTTTCAATAGAGGAAAATGCAGCTATCCACCGTGCAAAATTTGCTATCCACCGAGGAACATTTCCAAAATTTTCGAAATCTACCCTGGCCGCCTAACCTAATTCTAAAGATATGAATCTAATTCAGAATATGTAGGATATTTTGAAAAGGGTAGTTCGGCTTTGTTCTCTACCGACCACAATACAATAGTTGACATATATCCTGATGGAAGAATGGTCAAATCTGAAGCTAGTGTCCTTCAAATACCGAGTGGAATACCACGGTGTGTACAAGCGGTAATTCTAACAAAAATTAGCACTACTAGATACTGAAAAAAAATTTTATTTTTTGATCCATTGAGTGTAGGTAAATCATACTCTGGGTATGGATCAAAAAGTGGCAATTGGAGTATAACATAAATAAATGCAAGATATGATTAGAAGTAATCTCGAAATAACATACTGTTTGAGTGGCAGCGTGTGAATAAATTTAAACTTCCTAAAAAAGCTTTTGCTCACTTCACTTTGTGACGGTGAAGTGAGTAAAAGACTGTTGACTGTTATACACTGCACTACCATTAATATCCGGACACCCCTCCATGGATTGGGAAACAGGTCCTATGCACGTAACACGTCACGGAACCTGATATAAATATACAAACTGGGCTTCGAACAGACAATTGCAAAAGTGGGCATGCAAGATGACACGTTCAACAGAATTACCTCAACAGTTCAACAGATTTGATCACCTCAACAAATACTAGACGCCATTAACATGATGTAAGGAGCGCGAATCCTGGACTATAGAACAGTGGAAAACAGTCCTATGGACAGACAAGACGAGGTTCGCACTCTACCAGTCTGATGGCTTCCTGGGTGTGGAGAATGCCAGGGGAACAGTTCCTTCCTGATTGTATCCTCCAAACAATGAAATTTGGTGGAGGCAGAGTTATGGTATAGGGCTCCTTTCATGGTTTGGTTGGGCCCAGTTGTCGTTATCGACAAACCTATGAACGCTGTGCAATA
This sequence comes from Mastigoproctus giganteus, assembly GCF_048544385.1. NCBI lineage: Eukaryota > Metazoa > Arthropoda > Arachnida > Uropygi > Thelyphonidae > Mastigoproctus > Mastigoproctus giganteus. The sequence continues at coordinate 70,767,993 of NC_143587.1, read as the reverse complement.
CCAGGACATCGTGGACAATTATGCACTTCCAACATTATGGCAATACTTCGGAGATCTTGCTGATACCTGTATCAGCAATACAACGCGCCATGCCATATTGCTCTGGTCGTAACAAAGTGGTTTGGTGACATGCGTGTGGAAAAGTTGGATTGGCCAGTCCAGAGTCCTGATCTAAACCATATCGAGCATCTGGGAATGTATTGGATCGTCTGGTACGTGCATATCGAGATCGCCCGAAGAACAAAGCCGAACTGGTGGCTGCGTTAAAGGCCGAGTGGAGGAACATATCACCTGACATTTATAAAAAGCTGCTTGAGAATGTGCCGCGAAGATTGAAGGCCGTCATAAAAGCAAAAGGTTTCAGCACAAATATTAAATGCACAATAAAAGTTCTTTCTTTTTTTCATAGTAGGGCAATGTATATACTTGCTGAAAATGCAGAACACAAGGTATAACTTTACACGCTCTCCTTCTTCAATAAGATGCATTCATAGAGATACCAAATTATAGTTCATATTAAAGCTAGAATAAGAAGAATAAGTGTACATATTAAATATAGAATAAGAGGAATAAGTGTACATACCTGTAAACGTCTCAAAGGCCATAGACGTACAGGGTTGCAGTACTCATTTGAAATTTGGTTTTCCGTGGCGTTATTTGGAAAGTACGAATTTTGACACCCTGTAAATGTATTTGTAGGCTGCAAATAAACAAAAAAATAAAAATAAATAAATAAATTATATTCACTTTTATAAGTATAAATTAGAAATACGAAAAGCTATTACTCAAAATAAAATATTAAAATTGTTATATTAGGGGTACCGGAGAACGGCGTTGTTATCCACCCACGTGTATTTATGTCCATAAATTGCATAGGTCCTCTGGTCGGTTCACCTGTTTTGCTGGACGAAAAACTCGAGGTTCCGGGAATTATTCAATATCAGTAACAACCTTCTATGACATGATACCTTTAAGTTTGTGGGGACAGGGAATCACTGTTGTTCAGAACAAAAAGTGACACTACAGTGGCGCTAATAAATATTCTGACCATTTGCAAAAAATAACTCATTAGCCAAAGGACTAATAAAAATGTAATGTATATACACAAAAAAAATGGAAATCAAGAAATCACGAAAGGATGATCAGATTTTGACCAAAGTTCGTGATCACATTAAGAGAGATTATAGGAATCAATTATTCAATTTTCAGAGAATATGATTCAGTATTAAAAGCGATAATATGTTGTTTGTGAAAAAACTTTTAAACTTGAAATTACTATTTTTTAAATAAAAAATTATAACTTTATTGATTAAAATATATTTTAATTCCGGAATAAAGCAGAGGTTAGATTAGATAAAATGTTTATTAAGCTACAAAACACCTAAGACTATTAGGTGTCAATATTTTATTTCTGTAATGGCGTGTGTTCTTTGGTGGGTTTGCTGTACGAAAACCTCGAATTTCTGCGAAAAAAACTGTGCTATTCTCGCCTAAGACCAAATAACTCAGCAGCATTGTAAAAAAACTCATAAAAATTCCTGGTATCGTTGACGCGAGTCAAACTCGTCGGGTCTTTTCCACCAGGTGTGGGTGGATGGCGATTATAACGAACTGTACCACAAGCGGAAACAATAATGCCTAGAAAAAGACGAATTGTTCCGATTGACTAACTGGCCGACTTCGAGAAAGGAGGATCATTTGGTTCGTAATCGTTTGCTGGTGCGGGGTTGCGATCATAAACGTCTTTTTCATTTCCCACTACTCTGAGCGTCGTGGATCGCCAATATGGCTGCCTTACAGAACGGACGTGTTGTTTATCGCTCTGCAAAAATTTGTCTGAAATATGTGTTTTAAATGTAATACAGTTAAAAATTATTGGTTCTAGCTGAAGATCAACCAAAGTGGACTCATAGAGTGAGACTTTTCCAACTTTCTAGGGAAATATAATCAGATTTTTACGTTCTTTATGTCGTATATTCGTTTATCGAATGGATTACGATTCTGCTTCTACAAAGAAATCGTTGTGTGCTGAGATGGTAAAAAAATAATGTCGAAACCTAACGATATTAACAGAAACGCTGAGAGTTCACAAACGCAGCCCGGTACAATCAATGAAAACAATTCGTGTCGTAATATCTCGTCTGACAATTGCCAAACGGCCAGTCGTCGCAGCTCCGTGAATGAACATTCGTACGCCCCAAATCTCAACAACCTCACCAATAGCCTCAGCAGCATAATAGCGGAAGCTTTTACACAATTTGTTTACCCTGTTGCTATGCAGGCTGAAGAGTATATGCACAATTTAGAGGAGAAATTCCCAAAAATTTTTGAATGTTTATCAGCTCTACTCACTATAAATCAAGAACTTCGTGCACAGAATGAGGAAATTAGAAAGGAAATGAGCCTTTTGAAAAACCAAATGATGGACATTAAGAGTAATATTGTGCTATCGGAGAGATCCGCATATCAATCGTCTCTGCGGGGTCCTCAAACCTCAAAACCAGCTTGCAGAAATCTGGATACCTTATCTTCTCAATTTGGAAAAGGTTGTGTTGACCGTGCATCCTTCTCGACGACTAGCTCTCGCGTTAAAGCTGTTAACCGACCAGATCAATCAGTCGTGAACACGCCGCCCACTACTCGCTATGAACGAAATAGAGAAACAGAAGATTTCATTGAACACTCTTCCGAGAGAAATAAATCATATCTAAACGCGCTCAAGCTAAACCTGCCCCAGGAAACAATAGGTGGTGTGCCACCCGACGAAGTTAGCTACGATCAGTACATAAATAAAAATGCCACATTAAACGCCCATGAACTCAACCCAGGAAGCCACTCGCCAGCTAGGCCTAAACAAGACCGAACCACTGCGACCAGCTGGGTGATGGGTGCCGAACCGGGAAATAACCAGACAACCAAGGGCAAGACGGCCAGTAGAAAAAGTTTGAACAGGAAGAAAACGACTTGGACGGGCACCGCACTAGCCTCGAAGCTTCGGCCTTTCAAACGGGATGGTTCTTCTCCCAGACTCCCCCCCCCAGCAGTTTGTTTGTCTCACGGTTGGCCCCAGACACCTCAGCACAACTCGTCACAGATGTACTGATTGAGGAATTACAATTAGAATTAAAGATTCAGAGACTGAACACTCGAAGCACAGCATATGCTTCTTTTCGCATCTATTGTGATCGAAGTCAGTTTGAAATGATTGGAACGTGCACCAAATGGCCCCTCGGCACCATCATCAGACCATTTTATGAGGCACGAAGTAAAAAAGAAGCGATATCCATAAACGCTCCTGAGATGTGTCCACAACAGTCCAGACTCTGACTATACGATGTATCTGTATTCTCCACTAAAATCCCAACTGCTCTGCATGGGAATAGCCGTAGGAAAAACAAGGTAAATCCATACTTCGCCCTTAACATACCCACGGAAAGGGGGCTCCCAGCGGTCATCGAAAATGATGAGATTGAAAATTACCCACAATCTTTATCATCTCTCTCCTCGAATTTTGCGATCCCTGTCATGGTCTCAACATCTCGAAGACCAGCGACGCATCACAGACGGATCAGACCACGTACATCCCTCGCCACGGTAAAGAGAACAGCTTCATTCCAACTCCTTTTCCAAAATGTGCGATCCATGAGGAATAAACTGAATGAAGTTGAGGAGCTCTTGCTGTCCAGTACAATGGATGTGGTTTGCTTCGCAGAAACCTGGCTGGACCCCAATGAAGAAACACTTTCCTCTACTTGGCCTGCAAGGTATCAGATGGTGTGCACGTCAAGAGAAAACCGGAGGGGAGGAGGAGTTGCGATTTTCTTCAAGGAGCAAGTATTTTCTATCCTCCACTCAGTATCGAGCCAGTCCGACTCTTTCGAGGCAGTTCTAGTTACGCTAAAACCTAAAAACAGTAACAGCCAGAACAATTCTTTCGACATTGTCGCAGTGTATATCCCACCGGTTCCAGACGCACAAGTAGTTGATGAACTCCTCAATTGGTTGCTTAACCATCTCCATTCATCACTGAAACACGTCGTCTGTGGGGATTTCAATCTCCCGAATACTCAGGGAAACCTCAGGAGGAGACTGAGTCAGCATCTAGGTATATTAGGTCTCAAGCTGGTTAGCACACCACTCACGAGGGGCGAAAGCACATTAGACCTTGCGTTCGTGTCAGCAAATTGTGTGGCTAATCAAAATCCTACAAGCAACATACAGTCTGATCACAACCCCATCATTCTCTCTGTGCAAATAGAAATGCCCATCATTTCTGGAAGAAGGAAAGTCACAACCAAAACAATTACAGCGCCCAAATACCTTAATCCTGAAATGTGTGTCTATGCGGCTCAAGCAATCCCATGGGTTGTCCTTGAGGAATGTGATCCCGAACTCGGGATAGACTTGATGACAAGATGGATAGCCACTGTTTCTCTCTATGCTGCAACGAAGAAACTAACCATCACAGAGCATTCAAAGGCCTGGTGGAATCCAGAAGTCTCTGAAAGTTTCCACGTTAAACAGAATTTGCACAAAAAGTGGAAAAACTCCGGGTCACCTCCGGACAGAACTGCCTATTCCCGAGCAAGGGCGCTTTTTATTCGGAACAAGAGGAAGGCAATAAAACTTCACCTAGAGGATACCATAAATAAGGGGAAGCCGTTCCATAGAATCCAATCAGAGGATGCCATTGACTCACTCAATATGAGGAGCTGGCTCGACCATATAACTAGGTTCGCTGCTCAGCCAGAATCCACTACACCAATGGAATTCCCAATCAATCCGATTTCGACAGACCCTTTAAATTCAGTTCACCTCACCAGAGACCAGCTGATCGACGTAATGAATAGCTTAGCACCTACGGCCGCATCAGGTGCCGACGGAATTCCTCAGTTTATGCTGAAATGCCTCAGTACATTTGTTGTTGATCCAATCCTGTCCTTATTTAACAAGATGCTTAATCAAAACTTCTTCCCTCCTATGTGGCATGTCTATCTAGTAAGACCGCTACCGAAAACACGCTCTGCTTCTCAGCCCAGTCACTTCCGTCCAATTTCCTCTGCATCATGCCTATTAAAGCTCTTTGAGAAATCTCTTCTAAGAACATTAACCATCCAAATTATGCCACAACAGCTACCGCAGATCCACTATGCCACCCAGTCAAGATCCACCGCTACAAATCTAGTCACCACCACTACCAAGATCCTCGAGGCATTTGAGCACCGTTCGGAAATCACCGTTACGTATATCGACGTCCAGGCAGCATTCGATTCCGTATCCGTTCACGCATTGGCAAGGTTACTACGTGAGTATTACCTCATTGGTGGAGACGTGCTCTGGTTTATTCAGACAATGCTGGAGAACAGGACCATTATTGTTCGTGATGGAAATATGCGCTATACCAGGACCATTACAGCTGGAGTTCCACAAGGCGGGGTCCTGTCCGGAATCTTGTTCTCAGCTATTCTCGTGCCATTTGTGATAGGCCGAACTGACATCCTCACCTTTGCCGATGACATAAAACTGTTTACTCCTATCAACCCTGGAGACACTGCTGAATACATCAATACCTTAATCCTTCAGAAAATCCAGAACCTTGAGGCCTTCCTCTGTGGTTTCGGACTTCAAATCAATCCTGAGAAGTCAAAACAGTTGACTTTCTCTCTCAAACGTAACCCAACAATAGTAAAACCCATTTTAAGAGGATGCGCGATTTCTGCCGTCCAGCAACATACAGATCTGGGCGTTACTTTTGATCAAAAGCTCTCCTTTGTACCGCACATAGACAACTTGCAAATAAAGTTCTGTCGACTCCGGTGGATGATCAAACAACAACTAATGCACGTCCATGACCAGGCTGTTGGGTGCAGATATATTAAGACATGTGTTTATCCGGTAATATTGTATGGCGCCGAAGTCTGGACCTCAACTGCTACGACCCATCTTAGACGGATTTTCGCGGGGGAATTCTGGCTACTGAAGTGGGCCATATGGAAATTTCGGCTTCCCTCTACACCAAGGACCACCCAGATGGCGGCAGCTCTCAACATGAGACGTCTTCCTGCCATCATTCACGAGAGAAGACTCGTCTTTGCCATCAAAATGATGGTCGGCATTATTTCAGTGCCAGATTTCTGGGCTAACTGTGGATGGAGGATCCCGGTCCCAAGCCTTAGGGCTAATCCAATCCTACAGGCCATTCCAAACCGGTTAAAGGTAACTGAGCGGTTCCTACCCGTGCAAATGCTGCAAGACATACAGTCCTTGGACGGCGACCTCTACAAATTCGCAGTCGACAAGGAATATAGGCAGAAAGTACTCGGTCGACTTCCTTCCCAGGACCAAGTTAGAGGACAGTAGACCCTGCTCCCGGAGACCTATTCATCACCGCCCTGAATCCATCATCCCAGTGTACAAACTTTTCAAGAGTCAAAATGCTCTTTTTTTTTTTTTTTTTTTTTGTGTTTATTGTATTATATGATTTCTTTTATGTAAACCCCTGGCTTGTAGCCGTGAAGGGAGTTGTATACAGCAGTGTGCTTTCTGTATATAATAAAGAATTCTTCTTCTTCTTCTTCTTCCTTTGTTGTGAGACAGGTCACCATGCCGCTCACAACGAGGTAATGGAGAGTGCTCCTATATAAAGCGGCTGCCACGTTCAAATCTGATTCTTCACTTGGGAGGATTCGCCAATTAGTGCTTTCTGGGCTGCAAGAGTGCCCCACCATTTTATGTTACTTCTATCTTTGCGGAACTAAATGTACAATGTGCTCAGTGTCCCCCCCCCTCTATAGACATTCCATGGAAGAGACAGATCTTTCTAATTATTGTTCCTGTTGTGAAACTGATTTCACCAGCGTGATCAGCGCCTCCGAAAACCGTAAGGGGAAGTAACCCCGTTTTCTAGGAGCACTTTCACACCAGTTGTTTCTCCCCCCCCACACAGCTGACAGAGGATATAGCTCAAAATTCCCATAACCAACTGTGTACTCTCAAATTAAGCCACGGACTTGTGGTAGGCATCATTTGCCATCATTTTCAGTGCCTATCTTATTATCCTATCATACACCCGATAATCCGAACTGTACCGGTTATCCAAATTTCGTTAAATGGAGGGAAGAACAGGAAAACACAATGAACCCCAGGGCCAGAGTAACGACCCTGTTATTGTGGAACCCCAGGACGAAGAGGAGGACCCCCGTTCTGGATCCCAACTCAACAAGCGGAAAATTCGCAATCAGCTGATCCCAAGTTTGGGCGGGAAACACGTTCCCAGACAGAGACTAAAGAACAGCCTGAAATAGCTGCATCACAAAAAGACCAGAAAGAAGACAAACAGCAGGACTCACCCCTCGACCCTGCCATTCCAGAGGGTACTATATTTGAAAAGACGCTCTTCCTCAAAACCGCACTTGAGAACATTTTCAAAGAAAACTCAAATAGAGTGTCAGCAGCACTCAGATCTGAGATTTTCACAATCTTCCACAAGATGGAGACAATCCTACACGATGAACATCTTGACAAAGAGAAAGCAACCACCCGGCTACAGGCCTATATGGAATGCGGGGCAAGTCAAATGCCACAGCGCGCCCCGACATATTCTGATGCGCTGAGGAATCAACCTGCGACAACAAAGGCTATCACAAACACCACCAACACCAAGTCCGCACCCAAGAAGACGCTGCTCCCTACACCACATCTTGTGGTTCTTAAGCCAACCACTACTGACACTCTTAAAACTAGCGAAGAGGTCAAAAAGAAAGTCGTTGATTCTCTGACGCAAGAATTCAAAACAGCCAAGATTAGAACCATCAGGAAAACGCGTAACACTGGGGTAATAATCGAGACGGAAACAAAAGACGAGGCCAACTTGATCATAAATAATGCCAAGATACCGATGCTCGGGCTCTCTGCTGAGCTGCCTAGAGAAAAAGGCCCCTCAATTGTTATATTCGGCATAGACTCGGATCTGACCCCCACTTCCATCTGCGAGGAGATATACACAAGAAACCTCCAACAACACCTACCAGACAGAGACCACGCAAGTCTACTAGTGCCTAAACACCAAACCAAGAGCGGGAATGGCAGCTCAATAAACTGCGTGGTCGGACTGGCCCCTGAGGCATGGAGGGTGATAACAAAACAAGAGAGAATATATATAAACTGGAGCTCCCACCGCTTCAGGGAACACATCGCGGTCCCAAAGTGCTTCCGGTGCTGCCGATTTGGCCACACCACCCACACGTGCGTCCAGCAGGAGCCTACCTGCCCAAATAAAGAAAGAGACCCAGCCTGTACAAACTGCAAGTGGCAAAAACTCCCCCACACACATTCAGTCAAAGATAACAAATGCCCAGTATATATTAAAGCAAGAAGCGCCCAACAATTAAGAATTCATTATGGGGACTCTGCCTAAATGTTATAACACCACTTGCATTAAATTCCTCCAACTCAACGCTCAGCGAGCAATTGCCGTAGCGGGACAAATAAGGCAAAAGGCCGAAGAAGAAAACCTAGATATTCTCCTGCTGCAAGAACCCTACACCTGCGCTGGGGCTGTCCGGGGGTACCCACTCAGCTATAAGATCGTTCAGGTGGATGGAGCAACCCCATGGGCTGCTGTCATTGTAAGAAACCCGAACATAACCGTCACCAGGATCTCACACCTGTGCCACGAGTGGGCATCTTGTGCACACATCGTTAGTTCCCTAGGAGAACTTTACGTCATATCCTTGTACTGTCGTCCGGGGGCGGACATCCTCCCATACATCCAATATCTACACAAAGTGCAAACTGAACTAACAGGAGCTAAGATCCTCATATCAGCCGACCTGAACTGTCGTTCACCTCTGATCAACCAAAATGGCCGCCTTCTTACTCACACGTGCTGTTCATCGCTCCGTGAAAATGTGTCTGGATTATGCGTTTTAAGTTTAATATGGTAATTAAATTGTGTACTGAAGGATTTATCTACATCAGTGGATCACAGTGGTGAGATTTGTTTTCAGTTTTATTGGGTGAGATAGTGCATTTCAACTCGTTTTTGATTCAACGCTGGCAACAATGTGTCAGCTCACCATGGCGGCATTGTTCTAGCGTTGGAGAGAGTGGCATTCCACTTATTTCCCTGCCACCGCGGTTGAACTGCACTCTTGACTGGGGAGGGTGACCCCCTGTGTTATATATTGAATCACAATTTAACAGAAAGCTTTTGAGAACTAGAACCTGTAGTGTCTGCTAAGGAAAATATGTTTAATCTAAATTTTAAGCATTCGTATATTCCAGTTAATTAACAGTCGAAACCAACAGCAAGCTTAATGTTCATTCAACGCAGCCGAACCCAGTGATATTCTGCTTAAGGCAACACGTCACTTAAGCTCCTGGCAAGGTCAGGTGGCGACAGGGTTAGTGATTGTTTCTCCCCCACTCCCACCCACTGCTGCATACTTTCTCCTGTAGTCATCGAACGGAAGAAGTTCACTACCACTACTGAACAATGATTTCTAAATTTCTAATGTGCTTCCCCCACCACCCACCCCACGTGGAACCTAAAATGTTAAAGACACGATTGATAACCATGCACCATAGACAGAATTAACACCACCGTTGTACTTGTTGACCCAAAACCTACTAAAGGTAGTCCCAGCTCCCTGGTGTTATCCCCCCCCCCTCCTCAGTGACCTGCGGGGGTTAGCTGAAACTTTGACACGCCATATCTCGGCTTGGACTTGTGCTACGAACTTGTAGTCAACGCTATTTGCAATCTTGTGAATCACTTTCCACAACGATACGCATTACATTCGTTTATCTGGAATAGCTCGGTAATCCGAAGTTTGGTTCAAGATGCCACAAGAAACTGATAGCAACACCGCCCAAATAAACACTGCTCCGCAGGAAACAGCAGGCAGTACTCTATTGGAAACTGTGCAGCTTGAGTATACAGAGGAAACGAACTCCGCACCCAAGCGGAAAAATAATAAAAAACAGGTCGTCGAACAGAGTGACAGAGAGACAAGAAGCCAGCAAGGAACAAGAGGAAGTCAGAACATCCTCTGCTCTCAAGCAGAAAATACCAACAATGTAAAGGAGGACGAAAATAGCGAGTCGCTAGATCCGACTCTCCCAGAGGGGACGGTACTGGAAAAGACCCTCGCCCTCAGAACAACGTTAGAGAACCTTCTGAAAGATACCAGCAACAGAATAACTACTGGACTTCGAGGAAAAATAGTGTCCATCTGGACAAAGCTGGAGACAGTCCTACTACAAACCAACCTAGAGTGCGAAACAGCTAAAGCGAAACTGGAGGCCTTCCAATCCGTGGGAGCAGACCAAATGTCACAGCGCGCTCCCTCGTATGCGCAAGCACTGAGGACCCGACCGACTGCTGACCCAACTGCAACTGCGACTACAGCGATGAAACGCAGGACCCTCCTGCCAACACCACATTTGGTAATACTGCGCCCGACCTCCACAGACGAAAACAGTAGCAGCGAACAGGTCAAAAATCTAGTGGTCACAAAGTTGGCAGACGACTTCAGAGATACCAAAATAAAATCGGTAAGGAAGACCCGAAACGTAGGGATTATCATCGAGACTCAAACAAAAGAGGACGCAACAAAAATCCTACAAAATGAGAAGATTCAAACACTCGGACTTGAAGCCCTACACCCTAGACGCAAAGGACCTAGCATCAGAATATATAACCTCGACAATGATCTGACACCAACTGCTCTCCAGGAGGAACTGTATTACAGAAACCTCCAGCACGCACATCTGGAAGAAGAACCCGCCAACTTGATTATTCCCAAGTTCAAGACGAAAGCCAGAACAGGAAATGCTTGCCACTGGGTCGTCGAGTTGTCACCAGCGGCCTGGGTCACGCTTAGCCAGACCGACAGAGTGTTTATAAACTGGGGCAGTCACCGCTTTAGGGAACACGTTGCTGTCCCTAAGTGTTTCAGATGTTGCCGGTTTGGGCATACCACTCATACCTGTGCCCAAACCCAACCCACTTGTGGCCACTGTGCAGAACGTGGCCACGACTTCAACACGTGTCCGAATAAAGACAAGCCGCCGACCTGTGTAAATTGCAAATTCCATAAACTACCAGCAGAGCACTCAGTTAGGGATAACGAATGTCCAGTGTACTGTAAAGCAAAGAGCACTTTCCAAATGAGACTAGATTATGGCCACACGCCCTAAATCCTATAACATCAACAGGGTAAAATTCATACAACTGAACGCACAACGGTCCAAAATAGTAGCGGCGCAGCTCACAAAGAAGGCGAACGAGGCAAATCTCGACATATTCCTCCTCCAGGAGCCATATGCATATCGCAAGGAGGTCAGGGGTTACCCCCTGGCCTATAAGATAGTGCAGGATAACAGAGAAACACCCTGGGCTTGCATATTGATTCGGAATCCAAATATAACGGCAACAAAACTAACCAACTACTGCACATCCTGGGCTGCATGTGCCCATATTATCACGCCCCTGGGTGAATTTTATGCGGTATCGCTATACTGTCACCCAGGTGAAGATATACTACCAGTAACCAGATATCTGAGGAGCCTCCAGACAGACTTCCCAAACAGTAAAATTGTCGTGGGAGCGGATGTGAATTGCAGGTCCCCAGCGTGGTTCAGCGAGACCATGGATAGACGTGGAGTACAGAACGGGCAACAACTTGAAGACTACTTAGCAAATAGTCCGTACACAGTCCTCAACCGGCCAAACAATCTGGCAACGTTCTCTAGTTCGATGGGGGAGGCCACAATCGATGTCTCTCTGGCTACCAGATCCCTCGCTGGCCACCTAACATCGTGGACTGTCCAAGAAAGCTGGACCACGTCGGACCACAGGGCCATCACGTTTGAGCTCCAGCGCTCCCTTAGTCGACACCAAGCAGTGAGGCAGGCACAGCCAAGATATGCCATAGAGAAGGCGGATTGGCCACTCTTCCAAGCCACACTGACCACAGCAGCCCAATCGTTGAACATCATTGGACTCAGCCCGGATCAGCATCAGATGACGGTCGCTGGTCTCATCACTGAAGCTGCCAACACCTCTATCAAAAAGAAAAACCCAACCCCGGGGGCTGTACCCTGGTGGTCTCCAGAGCTACAGAGGCTTAGGCAGGAGGTGCACAGGAGAAGGAAACTCTTCCAGCGGGCAAGGCGCTCCCAGCCGGCAGCGGAAGTGGAGGCACTGAGACAGAACTTCCGAGATGCAAGGAACCTATACACGGCAACCATTCGCCAGCGTAAGATGCGCAGTTGGGAACACCTTGTTTCTACCACTGGGAATGATAACCCCTGGGGTGTGGTATACAGAGTAACCACAAACAAACTCCCCAGGGGTGAGACCATACCAGCGACGAGGACACGGCAGGGTACTTATACCCGGACCTGGCAGGAAACAATTATTAACATCATGGATACCATGTTTCAAGACCATCTTGCCCCCTCTACCCCAGAGCAGATAACCCTCTGTGCAGACAATGAAACCTACTACACGACTGCAACAGAAGAACCTTTCACCAAACTTGAACTGGAAACAGCTGCCATGAGGATTAGAAACAAGAAGTCTCCTGGTTCTGATCTTTTGGAGCCAGAGATTGTCAAGAAAGCCGTCGAAACCATTCCAGAGGTGCTTCTTAATCTATACAACCACTGCCTCAAAGAAGGCCTGTTCCCCCAGGCCTGGAAAACTGCAAACTTGTGCCTCATTCCCAAAAGTCCCAACAAACAACTGGACCTTCCGGGGTCATACAGACCCATAGCACTGTTATCAGTCCTGAGCAAGCTCTTTGAGCACTTATTAAGAAACAGAATAGGGATCCACTACACTGGAGCCGGCTTGCAGTCACCCCGACAATATGGATTTAGGAAGGGATGCTCAACCTTGGATGTCCTGGAAAATATTACAAATGCTGCAACTACCTCAGATCAGAAATACTTTCTGGTCATAGCAATAGACTTTGCTGGGGCGTTTGACACTTTATGGTGGCCAAGCGTCCTGGCCCGACTCCGGAAAGCCAACCTACCATCAAATCTGTATCAAGTCATCAAATCCTACCTGTCGAATAGGTTCGTGACAGTCAGAGCACCATGTTGTTCAGTAACAAGAGAAGTATTCAGAGGATGCCCACAGGGCTCAATCCTGGGCCCACTCCTATGGAACTTGGTTCTAGATGGCTTTTTGAACCTGGAACTCGGCGACGTCGTTCCCCTAGCCTATGCGGATGATGTGGTTCTGATGCTGCCTGGGGGATCTAGGGCGCAACTGGAGAACACCGCCAACAGAGCAATAGAAACTCTAGAGGACTGGGCTAACAACAATAACTTGAAGATCTCATCCTCGAAGACAAGATCTATATTATTAAAAGGAGCCCTAGACACCAGACGACCCCCTCAAATCAAGATACAAGGTAACACAATCAAGCTTACCACCGAATTAAAGCACCTTGGAGTTGTACTAGACAAAAACCTGAGCTTTACACCACATATAGTGCACTTACGGAAGAAAATTAGAGGATACTCCGCACTTTTTGCGCGAATCACACGCAAGGAATGGGGTTTGAGGCGGAAAACCCTCAGCCTCTACTATAAAGCTATTTTCCTGCCAGCGATTACATATGCTTCTGGAATATGGTATCGCAAGGCTACCACTGCAGTGAACCGGAAAAAATTGGAGACTACACAGCGACACATACTCTTAACCATCTCGAGAGCATGTAACACTGTAAGTACCCACGCACTCCAGGCTCTAACGGGATCCCTCCCTCTGGACCTGGAGATTGTTAAGCATGGGCTACTCTATCAACTGACCAAAGGCAGAACGGCAACATGCCTCGACTACACCATAGATCTGTCAAATGATCCCAAAGTAGAAAGGAGCCGTCTCTCCGCTTACCTCCAACAAACTTGGCAGGCCCGCTGGGAGACCTCCAGCAAAGGTGCAATAACTAGAAAATTTCTACCCAACATACGGCTGGTATACCCGAATTATCCACCGTGGCTCTCACCAGGACTCTACACCACCTACCTGCTGACGGGACACGGGGCCATTAGAGACAAACTACAAGGATTTGGACTGAGTGATACACCGTTCTGCCTCTGTGGTGAACGTGAAACGTGGGAGCACCTAATGTACAGTTGCCCACTATATGAGGACCTCTATTGCAGGTTCATTACTAGAACACAGCTTAACCTCCGTAATCAAGAAGACCTCGCCATAACTGAAGTTGACACATACAAGGCATTCGCGCAGCTGGCCCAGGACCTCTTCACAAGGAGAAGGACGCTCCCACAGCCTCAACCACTGCAGTAAACAACCATGCCGTGCAGGCCAGCAGAATGTCTACACAACCACGGAAACCTTCCCAGATACTACCATGCAAGGGCTCAGAGAAATGATTGCAGCACATTGCTGCCACCTAGCCATATGGCGATCTGGGCTGGCAACCTTGACCAGCCTGCTTTCACTCCTATTCCTTGGCAGGGGGGGGAGATGGCTCGCTGTCTTCTCCTCCTCCTGCCATCCCCCTTTCCCTCTGGTGGGGCATGGGCATGCCCCACTGACTACAGGGGCCATCTACCCTATCGGCCCCTTACTTCTCTTTCTTCCCCCCAGCCTTCAGTCTCCCTACCCTTCTCTTTGACTATTCACCGCGAAAGCCCCACGCATCCAAATTTAAATTAGCACCAAAATTATTGCCCGCCCCATTAGGCCTCTAGAACTTGTCATTTTAGCGTACAATCCCATGGTAATTTCGGGGAACAAACCCCACATACCAACTTAATAGCGATTTTGCAATTATACCACCGCGATTATCTATCTTTTTTTTTTTTTTTTTTTCTATAGGACCCAGCCGCTGAAATCCCAGGAAATTAGGCGGCGGGACCTGCCAGAGTATAATAAATTTCAAGGTACACCTGGCCAGCCTCCTCGTTGGCATAGTACGGACAACGTCGGGTCTCATCAGGGGCTCGACGGCCAATAGGCCAGAAGAACAATGGGCACAACATACTACACAACACATGATCCACACACTTTTAAATCTCTGGTCTTGACAGAGTACTGTCCCTCGATACAGCGAACACTCGCGGAGATGGGAGAAATTCCTGGTGCCGTTTGACCCTCAACATACTTTGTACTTTGTACTTTGTACTTTGTCGTTCACCTCTATGGCACAGCGAGACCCAGGAGCGTAGAGGGTCTATAAACGGACAGCAGATGGAGGAGTTCCTAGCCAACAGCAGCTTTGTCGTCATCAATCGCGCCAACAATCTTCCCACATTTAGTTCGACACTGTGGGAGGCCACCCTGGATGCCACCATGGCCACTAGGTGTCTAGCTGGTCACCTCAACGATTGGATGGTGCAAGAGGATTGGACTACTTCCGACCACAGGTCCATCACCTTCACTATGCATAGGTCACTCCATCGAATCCAGATAAACAGCTACAAGCAGGAAAGATATGCTGTCAATAAAGCAGACTGGAGTAAATTCAAAGAGGCGATCACCAGAAACGCACACA